>NC_139819.1:23100956-23138456 GCF_963457635.1 Microchirus variegatus
AACTCAACATCTGTGGATTATGCACAACAACAACAACAACAACAACAACAACAACACCATGAAGGAGCCGCTCTCTGGATTAACAGAGATTTTTTTGTCTTCCAGCGCACATCTTAAACCACCTTTAATCTGTAAATCATCGCTTCTTTATGTAGGAAATAATCACCGGTTTCAAACCGGCCCGATCGACGTGAACCTGAAGCATGAGGTCAAATGAAAAAAATCTGGATTTAAGACCAGAATCATGAAGTGTCTCTAATCTGTAGCAGCTAATCTGGATTTTAGCACTTTTTTCGTTACAACCTTGAGCATCTACCGATAAAAAAACAAAAATATTATTATTAATATTTGACGTGTTTATTTCAGGGTGAAGAAGTTTTAAAACACTGACTCTTTTAAAGTGGGAAAAAATATTAATATATATTATTTTTACAGCGGCCTTTGGGAAGCTAACGTTTTATGCCGCTAGGAACAAATGTGAACGTTTTTTT
The DNA here is from genome assembly GCF_963457635.1 of Microchirus variegatus. NCBI lineage: Eukaryota > Metazoa > Chordata > Actinopteri > Pleuronectiformes > Soleidae > Microchirus > Microchirus variegatus. The sequence continues at coordinate 23,101,448 of NC_139819.1, forward strand.
TTTTTTTTTTTAATCTGACACTACTATAAAGGGTTAAAATAATAACAAGAAACATATTAATATATAATATTTTGATGGCAGTTTTTGGGAAGGTGACATTTTCTGCCCCTAGGGACAAATTTGTCAGATTATTACAGGAACTCTTTACGGTTAATTCGTTTACCAACGAACCATAAACAGACATTTCATAAACACAATTCTACAAATGTGTTTAACAACAACGATGATAAATATTCCAGAAAAGGATTTTCTCATTTTCCCGAAAATCAAGTTTGAATGAATTCTACTTTACGTGCTAATTTGTTTTGTTACTTTTTACGATCGGTGGTATAAAGTGAAATTTGGAAATGTTCCGCATAGGAAAACTTTCCATAGGAATTGTGGGTATTTATGGGAATGAAATGGAATTTTTTGGATAATTTAAAGAAACTGTGGCAAATAAAAACCTGTTGTTTATATCATTGCTATCCAACTTTATAATTTTGCAGCCCTTGGAACGTGGCCTAATTCTGATTTTCCCCCCGTATCACAAAAATAAAAACAAAAGCAGTCGAACGCTCATTTCCAAAACAAATAATTTAATATATTATGTATAATATGTATATACACAGGTTAAGTTAACAAGGCTTTTTTTCCATCTTTGTACAACTGTTAATAAAAAAAATAATTGGTCCACGCACATCAGTCGGTCACACACACACGTACACGGAAAACACTGAAAAATTGGAAAATATCAGGTAAGACTTTGCGGTTTAAGGAGGGGTTATTTGTTCATTCATTCATTCATTCATTCATTCATTCAATGTCCACCTGTTGCCATGACGACGGCGTCTGCATAACACTGATATAAGCATCGCTAGGAGTGTAAAACAACGACCCCCAAACGAAAACAGAAAAAAACATCATAATAATAATTTTGGCATGACGTCACGTAGCTGCCTCAAACAGTTCGTCAAAACTCTGACCATATAACACACACACACACACACACACACCCAAACACACACACACACACACACACACACACACACACACACACACACATTCTTGTACTTGCTGACAAAGTGAGGACCATCATTTCCACTTTATAAATCAACACAATTACAAATATCTACTTCATGAATGACATCTATATAGAACTACTGGTTGCAGTACCATAACATGTCTGCAGGTGGAGCCCCAGAGCAAAAAGGCCTGGAAAACCTTTTAGATTTTATTTTATTTTTTTTTTAATTTTTGGTCCAAAATTTTACAAAAACATCATACTATACTATGTCGTCCAAATGTGAATTTTTTTTTTGCCAAATTGAGTATAGCATGTTATAGCAACCTAAGGAAGTGATTTCAATGGAAACAAAATGAGGTCCGGCCAAAATGTCCTCACTCCGTAAAAATGACCTCACTTTGTTGTTAAAAACCCACACTGGTCCTCAGTATGCCGCAAGTACAAGAACACACACACACACACACACACACACACACACACACATACACATATAGGGAAGGACAACAGGCTCGTGTTGAACACTTTAAGGATTTGCATATTTCCATACGTCGTGGCGTATGACGGACGGTGTGCATGCATCGTTTTAGTCCGCGGGAGCTGGAAGGAGTAAAATGCCCAAGTCGCATCATTCCACTTGTTCGCCGAAGGTTTGGGGCGGAGCTTGACGAAATGAAAACCATTCAGCGTTTAATTATCACGAAGGGTTTGAACTCTAAAACCAACATTTTTAGAAATGAGGTCCTTATGTTGACGACCAGAGGTTATGGACTGCACCAGTCCTCGCCAGGATTTGTTAAATCTTCATTAAAAACGTTAAAACTAACCAGACTTTACAGTAAACACAGTGGACAGGATTTGCTCTCGGGCTCCCCCCGCAGGTGGTTAAAAGGTATTGTTTGTTACAAGATATAACGGGTAGACGAGTGGCGCTTTTCCACTACACGGTACGACTCGGCACGGCATCAGTGATAGGACCCGGTACCTAATTATTCATTTACACTAGTGCTGTCAAATGTAAGCGCGTCAATGGCGTTTTTTTACGGCGTAAACGTTAACGCGTGACACGTTTCCACGACGACCGACCGGAAAAAGACGCGCGTGACGTCCCGATTGTTAATGACGCCGACTTTAACGCACATTGGCGCACGTTAACACTTGACACGTTTCCATGACGACCAACCCGGAGAAAGACCGCCGTTAGCGACGTCAACTTTAACGTACGTTAGCGCATGACGCGTTTCCATGACAACCGACCGGGAAAAAGACCGCCGTTAATGACATCAACTTTAACGCACGTTAGCGCATGACGCTTTTCTATGACGACCGACCGGCGAAAGACCACTGTTAACGACGTCAACTTTATCGCACGTTAGCGCATGACGCTTTTCCATGACGACCAACCGGAGAAAGACCGCCATTAACGACGTCAACTTTAACGCACGCAAACGCATGACGTGTTCCTATGACGACTGACCAGAAAAAGACCGCCGCTAACGACGTCAACTTTAACGCACGGCGCGTTTCCATGACGACTGACCGGAAAAAGACGTGCGTGACGTCATGTTTACGTGACTCCCCGATTGTTAAAATTAGTCTCTGAAGTAGCGCTAAACTTTAAAAACAGAGGCACACACACGCAGTACACAGGTACGCTAACGTTATGCTCTTTTCCTTTAATAAACAGACCGCTCCAGTTCCACCGTAGGCGTGATAACCGGCGCTAATGCAGCTAACGGAGCTAACTGTAAAAACGGTGCCTGAACTCCGGTGTCGCTGCACGTAAACATGACGACGTTCGCGTATTTTTCCGGTCAGTCGTCATGGAAACGTGTCGCGCGTTAGCCTTTTTGTGCACGGCACTAATTTACACCCAAAACGAGTGCTTTGCCAGTGGCAAAATGGAGGTTTCACGCAGCCGCTACTATATACCGAACTATTACCGAGCCGTGCAGTGGAAAAACGCCGTAGGTCTGCGACTATTAGAGGTGGAGCGGAACCACTTTCTGAAAGGTTAGAATGGAATTATTGATCAATACCAGGAACTTAATGTTAAGTAATGTTATTCGTACAGTTTGTAAGCAAACGTTTAAACATTAATGGCGCTAATCTCAATTCATGAAACATCAGAAGCCATCGGCGTAAAAAACCCCAAGAAGGAAAAACCTTTCGGTTAACGTGACGGACTCTTTGCTTTAGTAACGGTTACGTTATCGGCCGATCCAGTGTTTACTGAGAACATTAGCGTTGTTAAACTAAGCTTAAATGATCACCGTGTGACGGCGACGGGCTCTTGTCTTGTCGCGTGGATCCGGCCCCGATCTCCGCAGAACCACCGCGGACGATCCTGGAGCGCCGTGATCGATCCATCCCGAGGACGCGACGGGGGGAGCCCTCGGGCCAAGATGAGGGACGCCGTGGTCAGCTATCTGCTGAATCGACCCGGGGCCCGCGATGGAACCCTGAGGAACGCCGACGCGCCCGCGCTGACCCTCGATGACCCTGACCACCTCCACCCTCTCTGCTCTCCACCCTCGCACCCGGTCGTCGCTCCTGCCCGGCTCCAGGTCCACGTTCATGGACACGGCCCTGGTCCTGCCTCCTCTCGTCCTCCTGTAGCGGACCGGCGCCGGCTGCTGCTGCTGCTGCTGCTGCTGCTGCTGGTGGGTTCCTTGGAAGCTGGCGGCGTGGTAGAGGCCGGGAGGCCTGGTCGGGGAGATCCAGAGAGGCGCGGCGGGCAGTCGCGTCGGCAGGTTGTCGGGTTCGATCTCAGGTGAGTGTCTCGGGTGTGTCGCGTGGATGGGACGATGCGAGTAGAGCAAACTGTGGGGGCGCTGCTGCGGACGAGTTCTCGGGATGGTCGTCCTCTGCCTGCTGTCGCTTTCGGGGTCTTTGGTTTGGTCCTCTTCTTTATCCTTGAGCCCATTTCCCTTTTCGTCCCATTTTTCCTTTTTAGGGATGTGTTCGCCCTTGACGACCTCCTCCTCCTCCTCCTCCTCGCCCTCCTCCTCGCCGCCGCCTCCTCCTCCTCCCGCCCTGCAGTTACTGGCTTTGATTGGCTCGTGCTCGGCGTCCTCGTCCTCGCTGCTGCCCGGCAAGTGAGTACGTTTTCTGGTCACAGCGCTGATTATGGACTTGGGCGTTAAGTCCCTGGCTTTAGGGTCTTTCTTGGAGTTCAAGGAATGCTGGAAATGTTGAAAATCATAGTGATAAATATGTCAGGTTTTTGTTTTTAGGATCCATGATCTTCAAATTTAAAGGTGCCATATGTAAGAATGTGGCCAAAAACGGTTACTACATTCAAATTCAAAACACCGAGGTCTTTTAGGTTTCTTTTTCTGACGTAACTGGCAACCCGTGGTTGCTCGGCAGCTGAGACTCTACTGACTGCAATGACTGGTAGACGGCGGTAGGTGGCGCCACCTGACGCCAAAACATGATTTCAAAACATAAACATGATTTGCAGTCTGCAAAATATTTTCTTTTATGCAAATATTTAGTCTGTACTGTTGTTGTTGGTGAGTTCAGTTTGTTATATGAACATTATTCCTGAGTCTCTGTGACATATTAGGAGGATTTTATGGCCAGTTGCTTTAGATTTATTACATAATGCACCTTTAAGAGCGGTATTTCGTGCTTACCTTTGACTTAAGTGAATCGCTGGGTGTGGAATCTAAGAGAAAATAACAAGAACTATTACAAGAAGCAACAGGTGTAGGTTAGGAATGGTACAGACGTGTCATATCTGGCAAAATCAAAACACGCAAAACCACTACTTTAGTCGTCATCAATGCTAATGGGTTATGGTACAGGAGTGGGAAAGCAAAAAGAATAGGAAAGGAGAATGAGTGGTGTTATTAATCCAAACACAAAACAGAAGAAGAAGAAGAAGAAGAAGAAGAAGACCTGTTCCTACCGAAGAGGCTGATCCACTTTCTCTGCTAAAGGGAAACGAGTGCGCGAAAAAAGAAAGTCAAGAAGAGATGGAGAGAAAGTGGGAAAAAAATTGTGAGTATTTACAAGCAGAGACGAAACAGCTGGAGTGAATAAGTACACAAAGATCTACTGGGAAAGAAAGACACTGAAGCATCAGAGGGTTAAAGTTAAGCCCAATTTATACTCCTGCGTAAAGCGCTCTGCGTCGTCTCCGACTGCATGAAATATTTTTTAAGTGTCCGTCACTCTGTCAAGGGACAACGGAGACGGCAAGAGCCGCGATTGGTCCTCAGGACAGGCCGAGATATCGCTGCTCTGTGTCGGCTCATGGTGCCGCACCGAGCGTCCACAGCGAGCGTCCACAGCGGCGGAGCTGATCACCGCCGACAACATCGCTGCCAAACTATAAATACGTCATATCTAAACGGCTAATTTCTTGCCTCAAATTATCTTTAAAACTGCGTTCCGTGACACAAAAAAGTGAGAAACGACCACTGTTTCAACAACAACAACAAGTCTTTCTCTCTCGGACGCCATTGCTCACTGTAGCCAGAAGCACAACAACCTTGCGCAGCGACCCCTACTGATCGGGCGGGAAATTTCGGCGCGTATCAGTCACCACTACGCAGAAGTATAAAGGCTCGAGGCGTCTCCGTGGTGACGCAGTCGGAGAAGTATAACGTGGCCTTTTAGTCATCGCTAATGCTAACCCAAATTAGCATCCCAATACCAAAAGTAAGATTTCTTACAGTACGTAGAGAGATGAAGGTCTATGTTATGTTTGCAATCCATGGAGGCTGCCCAACGGTAGAATATTTCTCATCTTTGTCGATGTTTAGTTTTATTGCATGACTGGAGTGGACCAGCTTATAGCTAGTTTCGTATTCTGGTTTTCACTTTAGCTTCAGAAACAACCGTCTACAGGAACACTTTGACTTCCTTGGAAAACAGATGCTGAGGCTAAAAGTTCCAGGTGCTTTTGGTACAATAATTACGTTAATAAGGATACAAACAGATAGCAGATCATCCTCACCAGACTCCCCCGGCATCCCCGCTCTGCCGATGTTGGACAGCAGGTGGTCAATGTTGGGCACAGGCTGCGTTTCCCGTTTATCCTCCGGAGTCTTTGCAAACGTCGCAAAAAAACAGAGATAAACTCACAGATTTGGGGCCAACGGGTATCGTAAAAACAAAAAAACAACAACAATCGTACCTTCTCTTCCTTATCGAGTTCTCCGTCGCTGAAGAACCAGTTGTGCTGTTGAGGAAACGACGACGTGATGTACGTTAACGCGAGATTAGCCGTCACTGTTGAGGTGTTAAATTTAAGGGAGGAAACGTATGTTGGATCTTACGTGCAGAATCAGCGTCTCCACTATTTTGTAGCGGTCAGGCATATGCGTGACCATGTCGGTCATGTTGTCCTCCGACGTCCTCACCAGAGTGGGACCGAACACCAGGGCGATGTTTCTTGGCTCCATCTGAGAAGCGTATGAAATGGCGTGATGAATGGCTCTTTTTACGGAGAATAACCTTCGTAATGCGACATTTATCCAATCCTTCTTTGGATCCGGCACCACCATGGATGGGGTCAATTTAAATCAGGGCTATTCAACAAAATTTCTAGATTTCCGGAAGGTTGTCCAGACAGTGGGCCGGTCCACTCCTGTACTACTGTTTTGTGTTGCATGTACAGTAAACGCATACAAATACATACAAAACGTTTTCAATTATTTAGCACTTATTTATTGCAATAGCTGCTAGTTTTGTGCAAAAAAAGGTAAGTAACAAAACCACCAACATTCAGGTACAATACAGTTTGCGTATAGTGCAAAAAGGTAACAGTTTGAGGGGGGCAAAATTCGAGGGGGGTCTAAACTAGGTCTGGACGATTAATTGAATTTTATTCATTTATTATTTTATTTTGGCTTCTCACGATCATGAAAACATTATAATCGAAGAAAAACAATTAATGCACCGCACGGCGTGTCGTGTATGTAAATTCCTATGCTCGAAAAACACCTTGAATGCACCCGTGTTACGTGCAGCTGCAGCAAGCGAGTGATGTGTGGAATTTTTTTTTACATATTAAAATTATGACTTTTTTTTTTTTCAAAAAAATTTTTTTTCCATATTTTTTGGGGGAAAGTCGAGATCTCAACTTTCCAAAAAATGATGGAGTAAGAGATTTTTTTTCATATTTTTTTGGAAACTCGAAATCTTGACTTTGAAACTCGAGATTCAAAAAAGTTCCAAATTCCAAATTGCTTGAAGGGCCGGATCTGGCCCCCGGGCCTTAAGTTGAATAGCCTTGATTTAGACCACGGTCTGCCAATTTCCCAAAGTTATTCTGAACACAAAACCCTAACATTTAATTCGATAAGTTTCTGGTTACCTTATTCTTTTCTGCGTTGTCTGCCACCTTCTTCAGGTGACCCACCAGGTACTGGAGGGTGTGGTAATAGTAATCTGGAAGGTCACGGATCTGGATAAAGATGGAGAGGATGAGAGCGATGGACGCGGCAAATGAAGTAAAAGTGAATTCGTAGAATCTGCGAAAGAGACGCGTACCAGTTTCTTCATGGTCTTCAGTCGGTCTTCTGCGTCTTCTATTCGGTTGGCGTCAATGAAGTCGTTGTATTTGTCTGTACAAGGACATTTATTTGCATCACTGAGACGCATAATTATATTTACATGCTATACATTATAGTTCATAACGATCGCGCTACACTTGACCCTCAGGGGTCCCTCGGCCCTTTTCGTGGCTTTCTGTTTTTTAATTCTTAAGCCATTTTGTCTGTGTTGAATGGATATAGCTCAAGTTTTCCAAAGGATATTAATTTTTGGTAAACTTTAGAACTGTTATCTCAGTTTCTTAAATTAAAAGCAACGCAAAAACTTACTAAAGTGATCTTGTGGCAGAAAATGGCCACCTTCCCAAAAACTGCTATAAAAACATTATATTTATATTTTTTTTCAACTTTAAATTGTCAGTCTTTTGAAGATACTTCAGCCTGAAATATATATATCAAATATTAATCATAATTTTGAAATTTTAACCCTTTAAAGGCCGGTTTGTTTTCACAACTCCACTGTTTTTTTTACCTAAAAAAACACATAACTACAATAATTCCTGTAAAATACAATTCAAGGAATATTTGGTTATTATCATTTTAAGGCCATAAGATGGGTCAATGATTGACAGCAACATTGATTTTGATTGCATTGTTAGTTTGTTTGCAGTGGCAGATTTAAAATAAACTGACCTAATCTCAAGGCCCAATAGTGAGTATAATCAAATTTCTCTTGAAATGTATTTTATGGAAGTTATTGTAGTGTTTTTGTTTTTTTTCAATAAGAAAACAGTGGAGTTGTGAAAACAAACTGGCATTTAAAGGGTTAAAATTTCAATAATATGATTAATATTTGATATGTATATTTCAGGCTGAAGTAGCTTTAAAAGATTGAGTCGTTTAAAGTGGAAAAAAATATTAACATATAATATTTTTACAGCAGTTTTTGGCAAGGGGCTGTTTTCTGCCACAAGGAACACTTTAGGGATTTTTTTAAAGGGATTCCTGAGGGTTAATAATAGTAAACAAACCAGTGGTCTTACCGTCAGTAAACACAGGCTCGGGCAGTTTTCTGAAGAACGCTTTAAGGAGACTGCTGATGACGTTCAGGTCCTGCCATCTCTGTGGAGACAGACGGACCACAGGGTTCAGTGTGTTTGCTTTGGACATCTCTTTACTAAAACCTCTGTAATTTCACTCTGCTTCACTTCAGCAGCATCAGACTTTGCACAGCTCATGTCCACATGTTGTTACATGACCTCCCTGTGTTTTTAAGCTCCTGCTGCATATTTTAAAGGTGATATTTGCTTTAAAATGCAATATTTTTTTAGGCGAGAGAAAAAAATCCTTAATTTATGCTGTGTTCCATGTACATTTACTCTGACACAGTGGCATCTACAGTGAAACTTACACCTCTGGTGGAATCTCACAAGTGTTATCTGTAGTTTGATACCAAGATAATTCACATAGAGCTTGTAACTGCAGTCAAGGAAGAGGTGGTTAATGATAACAATGATCTGACAGAACAAACCTCCTCAGCAGTGTTGAGGTCCAGGCCCTTGTTGAGATGCTCCTGAAGGTTGGACACCATGGCGTTGTTCCCCGGGACACGGTAAATGCCGGTGTAGTCCAGACCCGTGGCCTCCACCATGGTGCAGCACATCTCCACCGTCAGCGGGACAAACTACAGGAAAGGCAGAGGCCAAGACGTGTGGTGTTTCAAAGAAAAGTAGTTTCACTGCTTCCTTTTCCTCGGTGGTGTTTCGTTCATTTATGTGCTTACTTTGTGGTTGACGGCCGGCTGACAGTCCTCCAGTCGCACGCCGAAGGCCTTTGGACTGCCCGACTTTTTGGCTTTCTTCATGATGTTGATGCCCCACAGTGCCTTGTTGTCATCTGAGGACACAAAGCTCACATAGAGTGGTCCTGTCGCACATATATGTTAGTTATGGAGGTCTACTTACATGCATTAACTTGTTTTTATGCTCAAAAACCTCCTAGTTGCTGTAAACGAGCCGATAGAAATCTGTCTTTTCTGACGCTGTTCCTCAGCCGCGGTATTTCAGACATAAATCTCACACCCAGAAGACAGAGTGTGTTGTGATTGGCCAGCCAGCGTAGAGCCTTCCCAACTGTCTTGTGATTGGCCAATACCCGGAAGTCACATAATCAGCACACCGGCTCTCAGAAGCGCAGCGCCCCCCTCTGGAACGGTGGATGCACTGCTCCTCATTATCAAAACATTGTTGTTCAGGAGAACCGCTGTTTACGTAAACCGGACCGGGTTTTTTCAGAGATCTCGCTGAGCCCGAGATTACAATAAAACACAGCGTTTGTTTAGAACCTTCAGGGCTTCGTAAAACAAGGTAATGACGCAGATACACACTAAAAAAACAGCGTTATTTGGAACTTCCGGTCTAGGTCCGACCCTTGCACTGCCTCGCAGTTAACTAGCAGTTTGCAGCTTGTCGTGAATACTCGGTTATTTTTGTACCGACCTGTTCTGGAAGAGCGGGTCAGCGAGGTGTTGTCGGTCTTGGCCAGGAGGAAGGGAGGCATCATGCGGTGGATTTTGGGAGAGGTATCTGGTTTGCTGCCAGTCAGACTGCATCAGAAAAAGAGAAAGGTAGATGAGTCTGCCGTATTTTTGACGAAGGACGACACAGGCCATGAGGACGGACGTTCATCTACACCTGTGTTTCCTGTAATCGTTCAGCTTCTTGTTGATCAGAGCTTGTCTCGAGCAGCCGATCTCCTGTGACAAACGGGAAAGTACGAGTTTTAGTTTGGGTTTGCACCAACTGTACAAGACGTAACAAGGTGAGATGATCTACCTCGTTGTCGGTCTTGCTGTTCTCCCTGATGACCCTGATCCAGGCCAGCATGTCGTCCCGGTCCTCGGCCTGCAGCAGGTACTCGCAGAAGTCCTGCGTCGTGAGCCTCAGGGTGTTCTTGCGCTTGGTTTCGCTGTAGGCGATGTCGATCAGGCAGCCGCGGATGCCCACCGGGGGATGCTCGTCCTGGCTGGGCCCCGCCCCCGCCCCGTGAAGGACCGCCTCCCGCTTGTCCTTGTAGAGGAAGAGCAGATTGGAACGCAGCACCGAGAAGACGCGTTTCCAAGGACGCATGCCGCTGCCAACTTTCTACAAAGAAGAAGAGACGCATGGAAAAACTTGGGTTGTAGTAACTTTAACCACTTCTTCCCTGACCCTCTTTTTGGAGTCCCTGCTCGAAAATGACATGCCCAAACTAAATAGAGTAAATCTCTGCAGTTACAACCTCTATGTGGATTATCTTGGTATCAAAATAACGCTTGTGTTAAGTTTCACTGTAGATGCCACTGTGTCAGAGTAAATGTACATGGAACACAGCATAACTGAAGGATTTTTTTCTCTCGCCTAAAAAAATATTGCATTTTAAAGCAAATATCACCTTTAAAATATGCAGCAGGAGCTTAAAAACACAGGGAGGTCATGTAACAACAACAGCTGTGCAACGTCTGATGCTGCTGAAGTGAAGCTGAGTGAAATTACAGAGGTTTTAGTAAACAGATGTCTGGGCGTTCTCTCTTTTGGCACAGTTTGGCACCATCTGTGCCATTTGAGATTTCTTAGGTACCAAAAAAATAAAAGTATGATAACTGTCTGTAAATGGATGCTTCCTGTGCGGTGCGTAATAACAACTCTGTGACTCTGCAGCGTCTTCAGTTACGCAGCGCCATAGCTCTGGCTTACCTTGGTCAATTAGGGTGATTGACAGCTCGTTTTAAACGTCTAAACCGGTAGAATCAGACCCCGGTCTCCAAATGCGTGTGAATCACTTCTTTAGCGAGTCAAAAGGACATAAATGCACATGACGCATTTGGGCAGACATTTGCCTTTCTCTAATCAGAACGATCTAATGTCGCTCTGTAATGTTCAATCAGACTGGGATTTGTTCCCAAAGCATGCTGAGAAGTGTAGTTCTCCATTAGAATATCCGGTTGAAATAACTTGTTTTGATAAACAGCAAAGGTAAGACAACATTTCTGCTTGTATTTCTTGAAAGTCAGTTGTTGTTTTGCTCTTATTTTGGGGCTGGATCCGTGAATCTTCTTCGTAGAGTGATAAAAATGGTACTGTTAGAAGGTGTAGATTCTCCGCTGTCCAGTCGGCATGTGTTTTTTTTGTTTACATAATCACGCTGACGCTCCGGTGCCGCTTTTCAATGAGTGCGCTGGAACATTTTTTTCAACGCTCCTGCTGGTTTGATCCGTCTGTGTCTTTACTGTGTTTGGTGAACATAAGAATGGTTTATATGAGCTTTTAGCTGAGTTTCTGACCTTTCTGTGGGTATGCAGCATGTCTGTGTTTGTTAAAATTAGATATGGTTTTATGACGCTTTTGTCGCTGCGTCTGACGCTGCCCCCGATCCCGGGGGCAACCGTGAAGAAGAGGTTAAACATCCCACACTCAAACAGCTACTGTCCTAAAGTGCTGTACCTTTCCCTTCTCTGTGAGGATCTGCTTGTAGTGTAACCAGCCCTCCTTGCGCACATCGCTGAAGGTGATGGTTCCCAGTTCAGAGGTGGAGTGGCGCTTGGATCGAGCCTCCTCCTGAGCTCGAAGACTCTCCAGAGACTGAAACACAGGATTCAGACTTCAGAATAAGGACAATTCTGCACTTGTGTTCTAGTATAGTTTGTTTTTAATGACTTACCCCATCGGTGAAAAAGCTCTTAACCCTTTTTGGTAGTTTGCTGTGGAGAAGCAAAGACACAAAGTTACTACTTTCAGTTCAAGAGTCCATGGAAGGATGCACCCAGGGTTCGTTTCCCAGGTCATGAAAAACCTGGAAAAGTTTTGGAAATTGAAAATGCATTTTCTAGGTCCTTGAAAAGTTCACGAAAAACTAAATTTCCCGTAAAGTTTTGGAAAAGTCATGGATAATATTGCATGGATAATATTTTGGATGCGTAAAACATCAATAAAATGATTTAATGTGCGAGTAAAGTTTAAATTGACACGGAAGTGTCAAGCGGATGCTCCAGTCCTCACGCGTGCGGAGGCGATCGTTCAGTCCTGGCGCGTGGGTTTCGCAGGCTAACTCACACAAAAGCTAACGATGAAGCTAAAAACACAAGGCAACACACTTCCGGGGGCATTCTAACTCGGAGGTCGCCTATAGGGGATGACAATTCACATGCAAACGATGCCACACAGAGGCAGCAAGTGTGTACTATAGGCGTAAACCAAAACGTGAACAACAAAAAAGCCACTTCCTCTCTTTTAACCATTGCTCAAATAATATTTCTTATGGGATGGCACCGATTTTCGGTCTTGGAAAGTCATGGAAAACTATTGCTAAATAAAAGTGTACGAACCCTGTGCACCCCACAGAAGTTAGACTTTGCGTATATACGAGTTCCCGACTTACGAGAAGACTCGACCTTCTTCCCTGAAGTTGTTGAGCCCTTCGTCACAGGACTTGGATCTTTCGGTGGTGATAGCTAGAAGGTAAGAGGAGCGGCGTCCTTTTAGACTTCCTGAAGAGACAAAAAAAGACCGAGTCAGAGCAGAGAAGGAAAAAGTGACGATGCTTAAGGTTGACGGCGGAGACGAGACAGGATAGAGACGAGAGAGAGAGACGGAGACATGGTAGAGACACGGATCTAAAGAATCTGAACAATAATGGACACACTTTAGCTGAGCATGCTAACAGGGACCGTATCTATGTTCCCCGGGTCCTATGTTCCCCGCTTTCACCCAAAAGGACCCGGGGAGCATAGGAACAAACCGGGAAACTCCCTCTCTCACTCTCTCTCTAACCCTTACCCCAACCCCAACCCTAACCCTAACCCTTTACCCTGGAGCTCCACACCCAGGCTTTTTTGGGAAAAACGGGGAACATCTGACCCTTTTTTTAAAAAAAGGTCCGATGCTCCCCGATCGGAGAACATAGGACCCGGGGAACATAGGTACGACCCCTGCTAACGTCCTGCAGCTACATGTAGAGCCTTTGAGTGTTTAGAGAGACAGTGAGACTCACTGCAGTCCTGACAGTGAAGGTGGACAAAGGAGGAGATGAAGGAGAGGGTGGGGGAGACAGAGGTGGAAGTGAGGGTGGCCAGAGTGAAGGCCCGTGAACCGGACACCACAGAGCAGGCTGGAACATAGCGGGCCTCTAGGTCCGTGCTAGGACTGGTGGGTTCATCTGCAAAGTCGTCATCACAGGTGAGTGACAAAAGGGGGGTGAGAGACACGAGGGTTTCAAGACAAAACAGAGTTCCCTCAGGCTGAGCTGCTCCGGAGGCAGATTCACCTCAAACTGAAGTGACAAACATTGAGGCTGAATTCCAATTCCTTTCTTAACCCACAATCTCAAAAATCCACGCTTCCTCTAGTGCAAGTTCTGTCCCGATTCTCCCGAGTTTAACGGCTGTATCGCCCTCAATATTCAGATTTTCCCGAGACCACCCTTGGGAGCAAGGGCTACCCAGAATGCATTGCGTTGTTTTGCCATAACAAAGATGGCGCCGAAAGCAGATATATGTGCGGACAAGCGATCGTTTGCTATCCTTTACTTTTCAATAATTTGTATGAGTATCATCTTATAACTAACTGACAACATAATAACTTGACTGACAAACGGATCGTAATAAATCATCCTGACGTAAATGTGTTCTTCTTCCTCTTCTTCTTTGGAGTTGACAGACTGGACGCAGCTTTGGCGTTATTCTGCCCTCTACAGTCTGAAGACGTATCTGCATTTATGGGGTGTCCCATTTCTAAGTGACAAAATAACCCTCAACACTTGGTTTTGAGGGTTAGTTAAGATTAAGGGTTAAGATTGAGGGTTAAGATAGGAATTGGAATTGGCCCTTACACCGGAGTCCAAAGTTTTTTTCCAGCAGATTGGCCTTAATTAGCGATGTTAGGCTAAAGGCTTGACGGGAAGAGCAGAGTACCTGGTTTGGGAATGTCAGGAGTGCTTTACCGCTCAGTGATCTAATACCAACATTTATTATGTATGGACTCCTCGTGTCCACATTGTTAAAACAGCACAGCCTCTCCGGGCTTTGTGCTAAATTTAGTCTGAAAAACTGACTTTATTTGACCCGTGAGGTTGTTTCTGCCTTGGAGCAGCTCTGTTTTAGAAAAAAGCTTCCATAATTTTAACAGGACACAAACATTGGACAGGTTAAAGGAACAGAAAGACACATTTGCCCTGATTCACTTTGACAGTGAGCTGTCAAAAAGTATCAGAATGACTTGAAATTTACCATCATAATAGTCGGCATCGCCCTAAACAAGGATCTGTTGAAAATATTGGCATATCTCTAAAGGAATAATTAATGATTTTTTGAAATTCTAGAAATGATCCATGTGTTAAGAAGCTCTGAAGCAACAAACAACACAAACACATAGATGTGCCTGTTTACAGAATTTAAAAAACAGTTAATGTAAGAATATTCCTTTGCAGGAGCAGGGTATTTTTGAGTAAGCTAGCTTATTGAAGTGCTACGGAGGACAGCTCACTAACCTATGAAGGGAATGGAGGACAAAGAGTCAAATGCGTGCTGTGCCAGGCTCCCATTGGTCCTATGTTTCGGGCTGGGCCCCACAGACCCAGGAGAGGGAGTGCCCGAGGAAGGCGTCAATCCCGGAGGCTCTGGTGAGTCCACATGTGACGAGTAGTAAGAATGACGAAGAGCCTGAGCGGGAGCCCGGCGGGTCGCAGGAGGCTTCTGCCTAAGGACGACCTCTTGATTCAGGGCGACGGCAGCGATGACCTCCCTGTCGTCGTCCCCCGGCCGGACTTGCTCTTCTTCCGATCCAGACATGGTTGGCGTGGACTTGGGCCTCGGTGCCGCCGGCTCCTTGCTGTCCGCGGGACTCCTTCTGCGGCCAGAGTTCCAGGTTAAGTGGTGGCCGCTGTAGCCGGGCTCTCTGAAGGAGTGGGCCTGCTGTAAGAGATGACCGGTTTTGCGGGAGAACGAAGGACTGTAGCTTTTGTAGCCAACCAGCTCCTCTGCTTTTACTCTCCTTGTTTGGGGTTCAGCGACCTGCTGACCCGACTGCCTACCGAGCGGAGGCATCGAGGTGGAGGTTGTGATGGGAGGAGTCACTGTGGTTTGGTGCTGGTATCCCTCTGAGGCTTTATGGTCGGTCTGTTTGCTGAACTTTGCTGCGTTGGAACTGTGTTCGTAACGTGGTAAGATCAGCGCAGAGGCTTGCGCCAGCGTTTCCACGGAACGCTCGTAGTTGTGTTCGTAGTCGGCGTAAGCTGCCAGCAGGCTCTCCGAGCACGACCTGCTTCCTGGTCCGGACGCATCGTTCCAGCTACCCTGCCAGAAGGAATCGTGGGAAGCGGCAGCCACCTGATGGTGGTGCAGTAAGGTTTCTCTTCGACGATGCTCTGAGGACGCTGTGGGGACAGACGTAGGCCCGGGACCAAGTGCCAACCCCAACCCCAGCTCCACCAAACGATCCTGAGATACACTGCGGTGTCGGGGGGCCATGTGCTCCGCGGCCTCGGCCTGGCTGTAGTACCACTCCGACAGCGCCTGGTGGCAGAGGGCGTCGGTGCGGGCGCGGGGAGTTGCCGGCAGGCGGCTTTTCCTCGGCGCAGGCAGTGTTGCCGAGGCGATGGCGGCGTTGTGGTTCGCAAAGTGGAAGTCCAGCGCGCTGACGGCTGAAGAGCAGCCTCCGCGGTGCCGTCCCGGCTGGGCAAAGTGACCACTCGAATTCTCCGGAGCCCCGGACCAGCCGGAGACGGGGGTGGAAGCAGCAGGTGGGTGGTTGTCCAGGGGTGAGACGGCGGGGGCGGACTGACACTGCCAGTTGTCTGGGAGAGTGTGGTGGTTGTGGCCAGACTCGATAGATTTGATGCTTGGCGTGGCCGAGGGGAGTCCGGCAGATGGAGGCTCAGGCAAGTTCTGGGCTTCGCCTGAATATGGCTGGTTACCTTTCAGGTAGGCGTCCTGGGAATATGCCTGTGGACAGGAGTGAGGATACGATGTCAGACATGATGGAAAAGATGAATGAACAAATATGGTAGGAACAGATGGTAAGGCAGAGAGAAAACTGAAAATTAAATAACTTTCTTGAAGTGGAACTTTGCAAGTCTGGCCCCCCTTCTTCAACCTTCACTCCCCCCCAGTAACCATCACAATAACTCTGAAGTTGTTAAAGCGGAACTCGACCGGAAGTTCCAATTAACGTACATTGCGTACATTGAACCGCAGAAGAAGAATACCGTCCGTTGTGGAGGTGTTTCACGAGTGACAGTGTCTTCTGACTCTGGGTCTGACTCCGGGTCAAAGGTCGTCAAAGGGACTGCAGCGGGGAGTCGTGAAGAAGCTATTTTTAAACACTGTTAAAACAATGTTTTGATAATGAGGAGCAGTGCATCCACCGTTCCAGAGGGGGGAGCTGCGGGTGTGCTGAATATGTCACTTCCGGGTACTGGCCAATCACAACACACTCTGTCTTCTGGGTGCGAGAGTTGAGTCTGAAATATCGCGGCTGGGAAACGGCGTCAGAAAAGAGGATTTCTATCGGCTCGTTTACAGCAACTAGGAGGTTTTTGACCATAAAAACAAGTTAATGTATGTAAGTAGACCTCCATAACTAACATATATGTGCAACAGGACCACTCTATGAGAGCTTTAAATTAGGGGAACAAATCCTACGTAGTTCTGCTTTAACTTTAAGGTAAAAAAAAAATGAGAAAAGAAGTGAAAATAGAAGAAAGATCATACTCACACTTACCAACTGCAACACATCCTCATCTTTTGGCATAATACAGAGTTCCAGAATGTTTTCACTGCAAAAGACAAAGCCTCGGCATAAGTCAACAAAATAAACAAGAGGTCATTGAAATTATGTAATAATAATAATAATAATAATATATATATATAGTATACTAATATATAATATATATAGAAACAGCAGCCGCTCACCTGTTCTGGATAAGTGCGATCACCTGAGAATAGGTTTTCCCAAGAATGCTTTCCCCATTGACTTTCACCAGCCTGTCACCTGGACACACACACACAACAATACATGTTTCATATGCTGAGCTATCATAACCTTTATTTTTTTTTATCTTATTGTTTTCTAGAGCTGAAACGATTAATCGATTATTAATCTATTACTAAATTAATCGGCAACTATTTTGATAATCGTTAATCGGTCTGAAGCTTTTTTCATGATTAAAACCAGATTTCTATTGTTTTAGCTTCTTAAATGTGAATATTTTCTTGGATTCTTTGCTCCACATCAACAAAGAAATCATTAAAACTGAATCATTTTGGTTTGTGGACAAAACAAAGACGTTCAAGAACGTCGTCATTTCCAGGTTTGACAAACACTGATCAATGTTTTTTTTAACATTTTCTGACATTTGGACCAAACGATTCATCGATTAATCGAGAAAATAATCGACAGATTTATTGATTACCAAAATAATCGTTAGTTGCAGCTCTATTGTTTTCATTGTTGTCTGATTCTCCCCCCAAAAAACTACAGAATCAAGTTCTTTAAAAATATTTTGGATTTGTTTCTTCTCTCAGAAGAACCAATGAAACCCTGGTGCAGATCCGGATTAGTGATCCGTTTGTTTAAATGTAACGTAGACGAGACAGTAGAGACATTAGAGATTGTTTTCATGAACCAATGTCCATCAAAAATCTAGCAAATACATTGTGGGTCATTCGATACGCTGACGATACTCCGCTTTTCATTTCATGTCGGTGGGAAAATCCCCAAAAACGCTAACCTTTGTGTTTCCGCGTAAACAAACGCTTCTACGCTGTTTTGTGAAAAACGATCTCTTCTCGCGTTTGCTATTGCGGATATTTTCCTGAAACTGTGCCGCGTTTTTACGGAAAACTTCGCCAACTTTGTCTTCTACCTGTACAGAGTCCGGCTTGACGGGCCGGTCCGTCGTCTTTGACGCTCTTCACAAAGATGGTGTCCATTGGCTCCAGGCGGGATTGCCGCCGACCTGCTTCAAACACACACACACATACATCAGCTCCGCCCACATGTGTTTATAACACACACACATTCTCAGCAGTTGGACTTCATAAACCAGAACAATAGATTCAATAGATCCTAACGAGTCCCAAGAGAACGTTCACTACCCTCCGTTCTCCCACTCATTACTCAACCGTGTGTTGACTTTTCTGTAACGTCTCAACGGACACTTGAAGAATTATTAGCTTTGTGTACGTATCAACGTTTACTCTATCGAATAAATGTCGCAGACTTTTTTTTATTGTCATTTACCTGAAATTCAATAAAAATAGATGATTAATTCTGTCGATAGAACAGGTAAAACTCACCCGATCCAGTGGCGTTTCCATTCTCTTCATCCTGTAGGCGAAACACAGGGCTGATGTTAGGGAGAGGGGCCACAGGGGGGCGCTCACATTGCACCCAAAACAGGTTTCAAATGGCTGTTTACATGTAATAATATTGGCCGACTGTTCTCTCTCTCTCTCTCTCTCTCTCCCTATATATATATATATATATATATATATATATATATATATATATATATATATATATATACAGCAATAACTAAAAAGTACTCACATGATAATATAGTTAAAAACTACAGATTTTTGCTAACTAGCGAGCTAATGTAGTTCACGTTATATTCATTTTAATTCGAACACCTTAGCCATATAGGTTTTGACAGAGTTTCCTGGTTAAAGATTGTTCTTATCTTGTGGTTAATGTTAGCATTATAGCTAGGTTTGCTAACTAGCAAACTAATATAGTACACGTATGCATATACATATTAATTTTAATGCCAACACTTTAGCCATATAGGATTTGACAGAGTTTCGCGGTTAAAGATTGTGGTTAATGTTAGCATTATAGCTAGGTTTGCTAACTAGCGAACTAATATAGTACACGTATGCAGATACATATTAATTTTAATGCCAACACCTTAGACATAAATGTTTTGACAGAGTTTCTTGGCTCAAGATTGTGCTTATCCTGTGGTCAATGTTAGCATTGTGTAATAATGTAGTAATAACGCAGTAATAACATAACTGGCTCCGCCCACTGACCTTGATGCTGTGCAGCGAGGACTCTGGCGGGTAAACGATGAAGTGTCGCAGAGTGAAGCCGAATCCCTGCGAGTTCTTCTGGAGGAAAATGGTCCTCGGCCCCTGCCAGGCCACGCCCCCCTCCACCTCACCCGATGACAGCGGCCGACGCCTGTTCTCATTGGACGACACCATGCCATCGCTCCGCCCTTTAGCCTGCGGAGAAGAAGAAGAAGAAGTCGGTCATTAAACGCTCAGCGTAAACGTTAATGGTGTGGATGTCAAAGACGACCTCGAGTTTCATCCTGCGACGCACTCACTGAACTCGTGTGTGACTCCGTCTCCACTCAACACTTTCACAGGAAGTGGGAGTGGCTGGATGTGGATGTGGGCGTGAACCTGTGGGCACTGCCCAGATCCGAATTCCACCAATGCCAGGAATTTCTGGGAGGCTTCCTCCGTCCAGAGAGGAAGCTCCAATAATCAGGTTCCATGGCGTTTATTACCCTGCCGTCGACAATGGCTCCGATAAAAATAAAAGCTCCTATAAATACCCGGCGAGGAACAACAGGAACTTATTATTAGCGCTCATAAACGCAGAGATCTGGAAAATCAGGTGAACAATAGAGACAAAGACGGCGTTACCTTCACTGACACTGGGAATAAAAACATCCTTTTTAAGGACGCCATGAGGTGAAGAACGCAGGTCCAACAACAACCATCAACCACACCATCAACTAGACCATCAACCAGACCAGAACAGACCAGACCATTAACCAGACCATTAACCAGACCAGAACAGACCAGACCATTAACCAGACCATCAACCAGACCAGAACAGACCAGACCATCAACCAGACCATCAACCAGACCATCAACCAGACCAGAACAGACCAGACCATCAACCAGACCAGAACAGACCAGACCATCAACCAGACCATTAACCAGACCATCAACCAGACCATTAACCAGACCATCAACCAGACCATTAACCAGACCATTAACCAGACCATTAACCAGACCATTAACCAGACCATCAACCAGACCATCAACCAGACCAGACCTAACCAGACCACCAACCAGACCAGACCATCAACCAGACCAAACCAGACCAGACCTAACCAGACCAATCACCAGACCAGGCCATCAACCAGACCAGACCATCAACCAGACCATCAACCAGACCAGACCAGACTTAACCACACCACCAACCAGACCAGACCATCAACCAGACCAAACCAGACCAGACCTAACCAGACCAATCACCAGACCAGACCATCAACCAGACCATTAACTAGACCAGACCATCAACCAGACCAGACCATTAACGGACTAGACCATCAACCAGACCATTTGTTCAAATTATTAATTATTAATTTGATAATTTTAAAGACAATTTTTTGGTTCAAAAAACACATATATATATATTTTTTTTTAAATTCAAGCAATCACGAGCTAATTGAGCCAAACATTTAACAACAATGTGACGATGTTTACGTGTTACGTTTTTCACCTGTTGGGTTTTTGTTTTCAGGAAATCACCTGAACACTCTAACACTTCTGAGGACGGACAAAGTCACCGCTGAACGACGAAGAAGAAGAAGAAGAAGAAGAAGAAGAAGAAGAAGAAGAAAGCAAATCTGAAAAAGCACCAGGGCAGTTCCAACAAAAACAGGAAGTCTGTTTCTTGAGACAGGAAGTGGATGGTGGAGCTCCAGGGAGGTGAGATGTGGGGAAACCATCGCCTCTAAGAATAGTTCCAGGGAGGGGACGCACACTTTCCACACTTTACATTTATTTGTTTTTCTTCTCTTCTCTTGTGTGATTAATAACATGATCTGGACTCATGGAGACCAAAACCTGGTCCTAATGAGGCAGGACTGTATTATTACATCATAGACGCACACAAACACACCCACAAAGTGTATGTTTAGATCCTGGACGACTAAATAAAAACCACTTTTTGTGAATTGGCGATGTGGAAAGATTACATAAAGCCACGTGAATCTGTGCGTCGTGAGGGCATCGGACTCCTCAACAACCCCCTCAGCACTGTGTTACATAACACACACACGCACACACACACACACACACACACACACACACATTCTTGTACTTGCTGCATACTGAGGACTGGGTTGCTGACAAAGTGAGGACCAGCATTTCCACTTTATAAATCAATACAATTACAAATATCTACTTCATGAATGACATCTATATAGAACTACTGGTTGCAGTACCATAAAATGTCTGCAGGTGGAGCCCGGGTGGAGAACTTTTTAGATTTTTTTTTTTTGTAATTTTTGGTCCAAACTTCTACAAAAACATCATACTAAACTGTCGTCCAAAATTTGGAAAAAAAAATTTGACCCAAAATTTTTGGTACAAAATTTGACAAAAACGTCATACTATACTGTCATCCAAAAGTTGAAAAAAAAAAAAAATTGGTCCAAAATTTGACAAAAACGTCATACTATACTATGTCATTCAAAAGTTTAAAAAAAGTTTGAAAAAAATTTTTTTACCCAAAATTTTTGGTACAAAATTTGACAAAAACGTCATACTATACTATGTCGTCCAGCCATTACCCAAAATTTTTGGTACAAAATTTGACAAAAAGTCATACTATACTATGTCAATCAAAAGTTTAAAAAAAATTTGAACAAAAAAAATTTGACAAAAACCTCATACTATACTGTCGTCCAATAGTTGAAAAAAATTTGCCCAACATTTTTGGTCCAAAATTTGACAAAAACGTCATAATATACTATGTCGTCCCAAATTTTTTAATTTTTTTGAATTTTTTGACAAATTGAGTATAGCATGTTTTAGCAATCTAATGAAGTGATTTCAATGAAAACAAAATGAGGACCGGCCAAAATGTCCTCACTTTGTAAAAATGACCTCACTTTGTTGGTTAAAAACCCTCACTGGACACACACACACACACAGTGGAAACCTCAGCCTTTGATCTCTGTGATCAAACCATAAAATGACTTAAATATTTCAGGAAAGTTTCCCAAAATTCTGAATGAACCAAAGTCAGAAGAAAAATGAAAAATATTTGTGCTCCCCGAGTGCTTTCTGTGGTCCACTTGAGAGTGAAGCGCTGACTCGGCGTCGTGCTCGCGCTCTCTCTCCCGTTTCGCTCGTCGTCAGCAGTTTTGCGGCCGACTCCTGACTTCCTGTAACTGTGATGTGATGAACGAGGACAGGTGTTGTTTCTTTCCGATTCTTTTCCTTTTCCTGTTCTCTGGGATTGGCGCTCGAGCGAAGGTCGCCGACGTTTGTTTTTGAGCAAAGTTTGAGCTTTTTCTAACCCCGTTATATAACTGTTCAACGTTACTGCTTGTATTTATGTAATGGGAAGATATATCGTACATATATTCTACATTTTAAGCCCCAAAACCCCAAAATAATCCACTTTTTCCTCACATTTAAGTGCTCGTATCATTTGTCAAACCCAACGTATTATATAACGTAAGAGACGTCGCTGTAAATGACGGTAAATAAAGATAAACAACGTAACAGCTCCTTCCAAAACAAAATAGCATAAAGGACAAACTTACTTAAAAATACACGTTAAATACGTTATCTATATGTATTATATATCTATTTACTGTCATCGTGAAAACAAATCCACTGCTAATGTGGGCATTAGCGAGTATTTGCTAACATGTTCCGCTTAAAGTTAGCCGTCAGTTTAACTTTAAAACGTTTAAATGATCAACTCTTATTTTTCTCTGAATCCACTTCATTTCGATGCTAACACCTTAGCCATGCACGTTTGACGGAGCAATCAGTTTTTTTCCAGGTTAAAAATTGTAGTTATCCTGTTGTTAATGTTAGCATTATAGCCGTGTTTGCTAACTAGTGAGCTAATATAGTACACACATATTCATTTTAATGCGAACACCTTAGTCATATGTGTTTTGACAGTTTTTCCTGGTTAAGTATTGTGCTTATCCTGTGGTTAATGTTAGCATTATAGCCGTGTTTGCTAGCTAGGGAACTAATATAGTACACGTATGCATATACATATTAATTTAAATGCGAACACAGCCATATAGGATTTGACAGAGTTTCCCGGTTAAAGATTGTGGTTATCCTGTGGTTAATGTTAGCATTATAGCTGTGTTTGCTGACTAGCGAGCTAATATAGTACACATATGCATATACATATTCATTTTAATGCTGACACCTTAGCCATATAGGATTTGACAGAGTTTCCCGGTTAAAGATTGTGGTTAATGTTAGCATTATAGCTAGGTTTGCTAACTAGCGAACTAATATAGTACACGTATGCATATACATATTCAGTTTAATGCTGACACCTTAGCCATAAATGTTTTGACAGAGTTTCATGGCTCAATATTGTCCTTATCCTGTGGTTAATGTTAGCATTATAGCTAGGTTTGCTAACTAGCGAGCTAATATAGTACATTTAACAAACACAATTCATAGTATTTCAAATAAAACACCGCCACGAGAAAACTAAGAGGTTTATAAATCCGATATTGTCTAACGTGTCCCCTCCTACCCAGGCCAGTCGGTGGCGCTGCGTGATCCTCCGGAAGCTGCGGCGCCTCTGCGACGCCACGGGTAATTTCCGCGGCGAGGTGTGCGGCGAGACGCCTCGTAACGCGGCCAACCAGATGCAGCGAGGTTCGGCGTCGCTGCAGTCCACGCCCACCGAACACTGGAAACGCCACTCGTGACCCGACGGAGCCGGAGCGAAACCCGACGCCCTCAGCATCGCGAGTCCGCCGCGTCCTCCACGTCCGTCTTCACGCGCCTCGACGCTCCGGCGGAGTCTGCGCGGTTCATCGTAGCCGGAAGAGTTCGTCAGCGGAAGGTGAGTCAATGTCAGGTGACACAATCAACGCAACTTTAATCTTTAATCTGAGTCGATCGTTGTTCGTCTTCCTCTCGTTTTTTAACGACGATTTTCCAAGACCTTCTGTCCACGGTGAAGAAAGTGCCAGTTCAAGACCATTCCAAGAAGAATTCCCGTAAAATTTTCATAAAATTTTCATAAAATTTTCATAAAATTTTCGTCTAATTTAAGTCAAATTTCAGTCAAATTTCAGTCAAATTTTCTTTCTCACACCTGGATCCGTTCCACGGTTTTAAAATGAACACAAGCTCCTCGAGTCTCTAACGTGAAAGAAAATCACATTTCGCAAATCTAGCTTGTTGTTAATTTTCTTCAAATTTGGGGTCAAAGTCCATCACTGAAAACAGCACAGATTAAGATCCAGATTGGACTTTTCCGTCCTATTCTCGACGTTATCGTCTTGAACTCGTTCTCGTTTTCGTGAATCTTGCTTTGACTCGGTCCTTTTCTTCAAAAGTTCAATTTAATCTCTCATCGTTTTCTACCACAGTTCGGAAAGATTTCGCAAATCTGGAATCTTTGGACTTTCGGTGTCGTCGAACGTTCAAGACGATTTCCAGTAGCAGTTGTAGATTAAAGAAAACTGACTGGATTGGACTTAATCTGTCACGTCGTCTCGTTTTCTACCTCCTTGATTTTAGCTAGTTCTCGTGTTTTGCGAACTTTAGTCCTTTTCTCAAAAATTTCCGTAAAATTTCCGTAAAATTTCAGTCTAATTTCAGTCTAATTTCCGTCAAATTTCAGTCAAATTTCAGTCAAATTTCAGTCAAATTCCCGTCTTCTCACACCTTCACACGTTGAATCCGTTTTGCGGTTTTAAAACGAACACGACCTCCTCGAGTCTCTAACGTTAAAAACAAAGTTGTCCCAGGACAAAGCAGCCTCGTGTCCTCGCGTCCCGACGTCTTGACTCCAGATCTCTCAAACAAAGCCACTCCGGTCCGCTCTGAGTCAGATCCAGGTTTTAAGATTGAGTAAATAATCCCACGTTCTGACAGAGCAGCAGAAACAGCAGCAGTAGTTTCAGCAGCTCAGTCTTTGACTTCCTGTCTTCACTCGTTCTCTCAGCTCTGCCTCGAATCTCACTCTGTTTTCACTCTCTCTCTCTCTCTCTCTCTCTCACTCTCTCAGTGCTGTGTCTTACTGTCTCGTCCATTCAGACTCACAGTCTGTTGACACTGACCTGTGTGTGTGATGTTAAAATCACTGGTTTACTCTATGGGCTTTGGTGTGGGAGAGTGAGTGACTTTGGTGTGTGAGAGTGAGTGGTTTATAAACTTCAGTTTTTTGTTAATTAAACCTTTTGTAACAATAAAAATCTACGTCAGTTTAAGTCTACGACGTCTTAAGAACACGTTCACGTCTTTATGTTACTGTTAGACAGACTTTAACAACAGGAAACTGGTTTGTAAACCACTCACTCTCCCACACCAAAGTCACTCACTCTCCCACACCAAAGTCACTCACTCTCCCACACCAAAGTCACTCACTCTCCCACACCAAAGTCACTCACTCTCCTACACCAAAGTCACTCACTCTCCCACACCAGTCACTCACTCTCCCACACCAAAGTCACTTACTCTCCCACACCAAAGTCACTCACTCTCCCACACCAAAGTCACTCACTCTCCCACACCAAAGTCACTTACTCTCCCACACCAAAGTCACTCACTCTCCCACACCAAAGTCCATAGAGTAAACCAGTGATTTTAACATCACAGCACACAGGAGTTCACAGGAGTTGTTGATCCACTGCTGCCTCCATCACTAACTTACAATGACTGATTTTAGTGAATTCGGCTTTTAAAATATTTACTTTAGACTTAACTCAGTGACACAAAGTGACCACATGAGGCAGCAGAGGACCAGCAGCTCCTGTGTCCCTGTGAGCTAAAATCACTGGTTTTCTTTCTGGTGTGTGTGTGACGCTGACAGAGACTGACGTCCTGCAGCACCTTCCTCCTCTCCTCCTCTCCTCCTCCTCTCCTCCTCCTCTCCTCTACTCTCCTCTCCTCTCCTCCTCTCCTCCTCTCCTAACTCCCTCGTCTCCTTCACCTCGTGTTTCTTCTTCTTTTTTTTCTCGCATCGACGTCACGGCGGCGTTTGAACATGAATAACATCGTGTGACGCGTGAGTCAGAGTCAGAGGAAACATGAATGTGTTTCTGCTCTGATTCTTCACCAAGGCCTCGAGCGCCAGGCTGAGCATTCGACCACATGACCCCCGCGAGGACGAGGAGGAGGAGGAGGAGGAGTCACGTGACGAGACGAGACGAAAATAAAAGCTAAAAACACATTTAACAGTAACTTCATGAACCGATAGTGACGATAAGACAAACATCCTCCCCGGGAATAAGTGGTGAAGTCACCGCAGGTCTCAGTGCATCACAGGGTCACAGCTCCACAGTCCACACCGTCATCAGTGTCACGATGACATCAGGCTGTTTGTGCATTTGTGTTTGTATTTGGCCTGGCACCTCTGGGCCACCGTACAAATCAAATAAAATAGAGAAAGTGAAAAGTAGAAATAAAAATAACTGTTATTTATTATTTAGAAAGATTAAATAAAAGAGAAGATAATGAGATTAAAAATGAACATAATGACAAATAACATCTGAGATGTTGAATTTAAAGGCTGATTTTCAAAATGTTGGTGTTTTAACGACAAACAGAGGAAATAAACCCAATAAAACGACTCAGTCACAGTTACATAAACCTTTAAATGTTCTGGAGTGAAGAGTGAAGGTAAATAAAGAGTCAGACAGGATCTTCCTCCACAGACACAGTCTAATGTTCATTTATTCAACTTTTAAGTTTTTTTTTTGTTATTTATGATTTAAATTTGTGTTAATAATGATCTAAAAGCTGAATTTTGGACGATATATTCACATATTCTAATATACGTTTATGTTTTTCTCTATATTTACACGTAAAAGTAATAAAGTTTATGGTTAAAGTGCAAAAATATCAGGCTTTTCACGTTTTTTAACCCAAACTCCAGACGTTTGAGTTGAAAGGATTTCTCCCTACGATGATGTCACTTCCTGTAAACCTGCGGCAGCTTCCTGTTTCCTGTCCCGAGTGAGGAAAACCAAACAAAAACCTTTTTTATTTGTTGACGCTGAGAATATTTGTCCCCTTTTCTGACACTGAAATTAAACAAAGACACTGAACTGATTCCACTTTACGGCCACACGAGGGCAGCACTGTGTTACACAGAGTTTTTATTTAAAAATAATCTGAATCTTCATTCTCTGAATGAAGATAAAATATAATGAAACAGTGACATAAATATAGAATAATGACAAAGTAGAAAAAGACACAATAAATATTAAATAGAGATTCATGAAAGATTATAAAGAGAAAATAATAAACATTTATAATGAAATACATAAACGATTAAAAATGAGTGTAAAAATTCTCATGAAACAATAAAAGTTATGAGTTTTTGTTGAAATTTTCAAATCAAAACAGGAAGTAAACGTCACAAACCTTTGAAGAACTTTAAAGTTTGTGATTATAACAGAAAAATATGAAACACTTGTCTCCTCTTCACCGTCATCATTTCACATAATCTGTTTTTAAAATAGTTATGATTTTATCCGATTATACAAACTTTAGCAGCCTTTTTCCTCTCCAGTGCTTTTATTTTGAAAGTCACAGAAAACAGGCTCCATCACGGCCTTAAATTGCTGTGTCGTTAACAAAAATAATACGCTTTCATATTTTCAGCAGCTGCTGCAGTCGTGGAAACACGAACAGATTAAATAACAGATTATGTAACTGTGGGACTTAATCTGCACATGAATGATGATAACGTGAGGTTAGATTAACGAGTGAAAAACAGAATCTCTGACCTATTTTTAGTCGACCGTGGAAAAATAACGGTCGAGCTCAAAAAAACAAAAACACAAATTGCTCTTTTTTCAGTTTCAGCTGCTTCTCGACCTCATTTACATAAATTATTTTATGTACAATTAATTTTTTAACCCAACGTCTGACAAAACACGAAAACTGTGATTAAGAACTCTGTAGAGCTTCAAACTGTGATTAAGAACTCTGTAGAGCTTTAAACTCTGATTAAGAACTCTGTAGAGCTTCAAACTGTGATTAGGAAATTTGTAGAACTTCAAACTGTGATTAAGAACTCTGTAGAGCTTTAAATTCACGATTAAGAACTCTGTAGGGCTTCAAACTGTGATTAGGAAATTTGTAGAGCTTCAAACTGTGATTAGGAACTCTGTAGAGCTTCAAACTCGTGATTAAGAACTCTGTAGAGCTTCAAACTTGTGATTAAGAACTCTGTAGAGCTTTAAATTCATGATTAAGAACTCTGTAGAGCTTCAAACTGTGATTAGGAAATTTGTAGAACTTCAAACTATGATTAAGAACTCTGTAGAGCTTCAAGCTGTGATTAAGAACTCTGTAGAGCTTTAAATTCATGATTAAGAACTCTGTAGGGCTTCAAACTGTGATTAGGAAATTTGTAGAGCTTCAAACTGTGATTAGGAACTCTGTAGAGCTTCAAACTCGTGATTAAGAACTCTGTAGAGCTTCAAACTTGTGATTAAGAACTCTGTAGAGCTTCAAACTGATTAAGAACTCCGTAGAGCTTCAAACTTGTGATTAAGAACTCTGTAGAGCTTCAAACTCTGATTAAGAACTTTGTAGAGCTTCAAACTCGTGATTAAGAACTCTGTAGAGCTTTAAATTCATGATTAAGAACTCTGTAGGGCTTCAAACTGTGATTAGGAAATTTGTAGAGCTTCAAACTGTGATTAGGAACTCTGTAGAGCTTCAAACTCGTGATTAAGAACTCTGTAGAGCTTCAAACTCGTGATTAAGAACTCTGTAGAGCTTCAAACTCGTGATTAAGAACTCTGTAGAGCTTCAAACTCTGATTAAGAACTTTGTAGAGCTTCAAACTCGTGATTAAGAACTCTGTAGAGCTTCAAACTCTGATTAAGAACTCTGTAGAGCTTCAAACTGTGATTAAGAACTCTCTAGAGCTTCATAGAGTTTCAAACTCGCACTGAAAAAATCTTTTTGAATGTTAGCACTAACGTCTTCCCAAATAAAAGAAAAGATCCCAGAGCAAAGAACTGTGATGAAGAACTCTTTAGAGTTCTCCTGATCTTCATTCTTAACCAGCAAAAGTCCTGGTTCTGGGGTCAAAGGTCACGGTCTAGATCCTCTTGAGCCGCTGTTATCAGTGTAACGTCGTCTGTCGTCGTAGTTTCCTTCCTCTGATGAAACACGAGCTGTTTTTGTGTCTGACGAGGAAACAATGGACGCACAGACGAGGAGCAGCTGACGTTTACCGCAGAGAACAAACTCTGCTGGTTCTGCTTTAGTTTGAAGGATCTACAGTTGGTATTTTACTCTGAAAGGAAACTTACTGACACAGTTTACTTCCTGTCTGCTTTTTATCAACTTTAACTTTAGTAACTACTTCCTGTTTGGGAGTGACGTCACGTCCGAGTTCATTTTGAAAAAAAAACATGGACGTAAACATATTTCTGGCTAGCATGTTAGCAAAACCAGTCGCTAACAGCGCTTTACACTGTATTTTGTGCAAAAAAAAACAAAAAAAACTTTTTTACAACTGATTTACTGTGGAACAAATACGACAAAAGTGCTATTAACGGTAAACAATAGCAATGTTTATACAAGAGGCGGCCATCTTGGAAGCCTATGTTGGGGTTGGTGAGGGTGTAGGTCTACGACGTTCTGAATCACATTTCAAAGTTTTTAATCAGATTTTGAAGCTCTATAAAGTGTTTTCAACTTAAAGCTAAGTGATTTTCGTTCACCAAATTTCCATGATCAACAACATGAAACACACACACACACACACACACACACACACACACACACACACCTTTCTCCCACAGGTTTAGCTGGGAACCATCATCACAGGCCTCATGTCCGACCTTTCAACCTTGACCCACACACCATCATCCCACCTCATTCCTCTGCTGCTTCACACACACACACACACCGACACACACACACACACACACACACACACACACACAGACACACACACACACACACACACACACACACACACACACACAGCTCAACAGAGCTCCATTGTCACAAATTTCACAGAAAGTCTCAGCCCTCCCGACCTCCACACACACACACACACACACACACACACACACACACACACACACACACACACACCATCCCCCCTCTGTCATACAGTACACAGCCTCTCATTCCCACACAGCCTCTCATTCCCAAGTTTGAAAAAAAACAACAATGAACGTTCTCCATCTGCAGTGTGCCGCTGCTTAGCCCCTCCCCCTCACACACACACACACACACACACACACACACACACACACACACACACACACACACACACACACACACACACACACACACACACACACACACACACACACACACACACATGAGCCCAACAAACAAACCTCTGTCTTATTTCATTATTCCCTCATTAATCTATAAATAATCTCATTTCTTGAAGCAGCCGTTAATAATGAATGTGTTTGCAGTTACGACAGCAAACGTTAATCACGACTTATCGATCCTTTCATTTTCTTACCGCGTTTACATCAAAGACGTTTGACTGACAAAAAGCTAGCGAGAGCTAAAGATCGGTGGCGTCTCTCAACGTAAACAATGTGATAGTTACCTATCTTTTTGTACGTTAGATCATAATATGTATAAAACAGGTTGTCTATATCTAAAATCCTGAAGAAACTTCACAGACATGTTAGCCTAGCTAAGCATGAACTAGCACAAAAAAAGTTATTTGGGTTGGACCCTGGTTAGCTTAAAACAAGTCCAGTTGCCTGTATCTAAACTCCTGGAGACTCATTTGTCCAGACGACTAATAACCATCACATTAGCCTAGCTTAGCATAATTCAGCACAAACACTTTTTAGATGATGGTTAGCTTCAAGAAGCCCCTGTTGTTTATATCTAAACTCTTAAAGATTCTGTGACAAAATTCACGGGCGTGTTAGCCTAGCTTAGCATGAATCAGCACAAGCAGTTTTTTGGCGCCATGCTTAGCATAAAGCAAGTAGTCCAGTTGTCTGTATCTAAACTCCTGGAGACTCATTTATCCAGATTACTAATAACCGTCACATTAGCCTAGCTTAGCATAAGTCAGCACAAACAGTTTTTAGATGATGGTTAGCTTCAAGAAACCCCTGTTGTTTATATCTAAACTCTTAAAGATTCTGTGACAAAATTCACGGGCGTGTTAGTCTAGCTGAGCATGAATCAGCACAAACACTTTTGGCTTCATGCTTAGCATAAAGCAAGTGGTACAGTTGCCTACGTCTGAACTCCTGAAAATGTTATGACCTGGATGATTAGGACCCTTCCCAGACATGTTAGCCTAGCTTAGCACCCCCCCCCCCCCCCGCTCCCTCTGTCAGGTCTGATAGTTTTGCCTGATGAAGGACGCAGCAAACAAATTGTGTCACAAATTGTTTCTATTCACAAAGAACAAACACGGGCAGAATAACAACAACAACCGTCTCACGGAGAGTTACGTACTGCAGCTTTAAATATGAAATATTCATGCTCAACCAGAGCTGAGATCCAGTGAGCAGCAAAATAAGAGTTCTCTAAAAAACATTTCAATCTTTAATGTTCTTTAAATCGTCCGGAGAAGCTGAGCTCAGACGTCGTCTCCATCGATCCAGACGCTCGTGACTCAGTTTATGGTCGTCTCAGTAAAATGGCCGACGTGGAGACGGCGGAGACGCGAGCGTCTGGTGATGAACTCGTAAAAAAAACCCTAACCCTGCTCTGGACGTGATTTACGCTCTCGCACTGATGGAGAAAAACTGCTGATGTGACGTCGTGATTCACTTTAACGGCTGTTACATTAGAGCTGTGAGTGCTCGTGTGGCTAATGGCTCATGCTAACTGTTGCTAGGTCAGGTTACACACTCATGTGATTATGTCAAATAACTGGAATGGAGACGTACAAAGGACCGACAGAACTAACTCTGATCAATATATATATGTTTATATTTAAAGTTATTGATACTGACAGGTTCATGTCATTAGCATTAAAAGCTTTAAAAGCTATAAAGCTATAAAGCTTTTAAGCTATAAAAGTTAAAACTTAAAAAATGACTGAAACTGGTTAAGAATAGAATAGAAAGCTTTGATTGTCGTTGTACGAGACAACAAAAATTGGTCGTAGATCTTCTGCGGGAAAATTGTGAAAATCAGATCCCAGACACTTGTAATATTCATTGCTAACGTGCATTAATTATGACGCGTATTGAACCGGAAATTGAAGAAAATGTAAACGTAGCTTGAATTTTTACGTCTTCAAACGTCCGATTCTACGTAGGAATGATCATTTTTTCGATCTGCATTTTTTTTTAAACGGTGGGTGCGTGACAGTGGAGCTACCGTAGCGACTGACGGCTCGATTATATGTTCCGTATATTTCGTGTCCTTTTGTAAAAATGTGTCATAACTGTACATAAATATCACGCTAAATGAAAGTTAGTATTAGTTTGACATTAACACTACGTTAACCGTAAATGGCTAAGCTAGCTTGAAAATGGCCTTGTTTTGTCAGCTGATGTTGCTGTAGTTAGCTTAAATGACAAAGTTTGTGTACAAACTAAAATATTGAGCAATAGTTTGTTCACTAAAAGTGGAGATTCAATGATGCTAGGTCCCTCGTTAGCTTAATAAAAAGACTTATGAGCGAATCAGTGACGCACGATTTGCTAGTCTGTTTTTTACGGAACGCTAACAAGGAACCTATTGCCTCATCTCTGTAGAACCCCCCCCCCCCAAAAAAAACGCTAAACTTAAGCGGGTAATTGTTAGCTGACGTCACCAGTTGGCATAAATAATTATATACAATAATAATACATGAATTTAAAAAAGTTGTAAATGAATAAATGAAGCTATGAAGTTTCTAGCCCGTTCCATTTATGTGTCCTTTGTGGTTTTATAGAATTATTTAGCATCATAAATATATTTTTCTTTTATTGTTTAGTTTACTTGTGTCATTCCGCGTCAAAACAAACGTCCTTTTCACTCATTTATATATAATGTATATAATTCCTGTGTTATGAAGATTGATATGATATGATTTTAAGCTAATTTCGCCCTAAAGTCGCAACTTTTCCATTTTCTTCCAGTATGAATGATTCTATTTTTGAGGACATTTGTGAACGTTTCTCTGTGTTTGAAGTGAGTTTCTGTGACAACAATGATCCGTGTGTTTGTGTGTCTGCGCTCGTGTGGGTCGTTGTCGTCGTTGTCGTACAGACATTCCGTCCCACACAAACCTTGTTCTCTGCTGCAGGAAACTGTGGCTGCGATGATGTCGTCGCGTCAGTTATTTACTGAATTCTTTCTCGTGAAAAGATGAATCTGTTCATCGTCTTCTGCGTTTAACCCTTCAGAGTTCATTCAAATAAAAAACTTACACATTTGTTCCTAGCGGCAGAAAATGTCACCTTCTTAAAAACTGCTGTAAAAACATTATATGGTAATATTTTTTTCCACTTTAGATGAGTCAGTCTTTTAAAGCTACTTCTGCCTGAAATTAAAAAAAAAAAAAAAAAATTTAAGAAGCTTATAAGCTTGTATTTACCCTTTGATAAGCTACTTCTAAGACCTTAAAAGATGTTATTAACATAAATACGTCAATACAAGGTGTAATAATAACATAATTGACACATTTATTATTCATTTTAGACATTTATAAGCTCTTATTAAGCATTAATAAGCCACTCATAAGACCTTATAACATGCTAAGTCTGTTTATGTTTAAATAAAAGCAGAATTAACATGTTTATAATACTTAAAGACACTTAAAGCGCTTATTAACTGTCAGTAAGCTGCTTATGAGACACTTATCAACTTACTAAGTACATGTATGAATAACAGCGTGATTATAAACACGTATTAACAGCTCATAAACCTGCGATTAACATAAATAAAATGTTCATCATCCGTAGTTTGACTTTATCAGGATAATTAACACGTTTATTATTGCGTTAAAACTCCATAAAACTGTAGAAGTCGCATTTTAAATGTGTGTTTTTTATAACCCTGAATGTCAACTATCTTTCCTTTTACACATATAGTCCTGTCTTATGAGATTAAAAAAAGCATATTTTTGTCCCTTTTTTTTGGCTATTGGCTATTTTTAGGAGAATATTTCAATATTTATTTTAAAAATGTCCCCAAAAAATCCAATATTTTGACTTTAATCTTGGATTTTTAAGCGTTTTCGTGACACTTTTTTTTTTGACATTTCAGCTCATTTAAAGAAGGGGAAATAACTAAATAAATAATAACTAAATGCATTTTAAAAATAAATAAAAAATAACTAACTAATTAAATACATTTAAATTAAAAATTAAAAATAACTAACTACATAAATAAATAATTAAATAATAAAAACAATTTTTTTTAAATAACCTACTGATTAAATAAATTAAAATAAGAAAATAAAAAATAACTAACTACATAAATAAACAATTAAACAAATAAAAAAAACTAATAAATAAAAAATGACTAAAAAAATAAATTTATAAATTCTAACTACATAAATAAAAAAGTACATAAATAAATAAAAGTTAAATAAATAAATAACAATAAATGAAAAAATAATGGTGATTAGTGGCACGTTCGGTCTTCCGTAGGGTTTGATCCCCGTGCTGCAGAACACACTGCAGCTCTGCATCGTGGACTTACAGCGTGTGTGTGTGTGTGTGTGTGTGTCTGTGTGTGTGTGTAACGGTGTAACGACGTGGTGCTACCTGACGCTGACACAGAGACACAGGACAAACCGGTGTGTGTCTCTGTGTCTCTGTGTCTCTGCGTCCTCCAGCTCAACAAAATAAAAGCCTCCAGGTTATTTGCTTTAGTGGAGACAGTTAGTCGGAGGAGAATATATGAGGAACTAAAAACTGAACAACATCAACAACAACCGCGCCACGGCTTTAACAGAGATATGAGGACTCACACACACACGCACGCACACACACACAGGAGGACATCATCACTTACTTGAGTGTCAGAGTGAGGTGGGATCCCAACAAGGCAGAAAGTAACTCCATTCATTGGATTCACAGCAGGTGTGTGTGTCCGTGTGTGTGTGTCCAAACATACACACTCTCACACACACACGCTCTCACATGTGTGTGTCCTCTCAGCGTCTGTCCACTAACAGCTTCAGAGACAGGACCACCCTGCTCTGTGTGTGTGTGTGTGTGTGTGTGTGACGTCATCGTCCCACTACGAGCTGCTGCTGCTTCGCCCTAAATTTGCATGGAAATATGGCCGGTGCTGGATTTCAAAATAAAAGCACACGGCAGTTTGAGTCTGGATTAAAGGTGGAAACTGTCAGATTTAATCTGTGACACATTAAAAAAAATATGTTTGACACACGTTTGTGACTGAAAACTCACTCACTCTCCCACACCAAAGCCCATAGAGAAAACCAGTGATTTTAGCTCACGGGGACACAGGAGCTGCTGGTCCTCTGCTGCCTCGTGTGGTCACTTTGTGTCACTGAGTTAAGTCT
Source organism: Microchirus variegatus (assembly GCF_963457635.1). NCBI lineage: Eukaryota > Metazoa > Chordata > Actinopteri > Pleuronectiformes > Soleidae > Microchirus > Microchirus variegatus. The sequence goes on from NC_139819.1 coordinate 23,137,462, forward strand.
AAAGTAAATATTTTTAAAGCTGAATTCACTAAAATCAGTCATTGTAAGTTAGTGATGGAGGCAGCAGTGGATCAACAACTCCTGTGAACTCCTGTGTGCTGTGATGTTAAAATCACTGGTTTACTCTATGGACTTTGGTGTGGGAGAGTGAGTGACTTTGGTGTGGGAGAATGAGTGACTTTGGTGTGGGAGAGTGAGTGGTTTACAAACTTCAGTTTCCAGTTGGAAATCTTAGAATCTGATTGATTTATTCAACTCATTTGTGACATAATTAGAGTTTTATCTCATATAATTATATATATATACAGAGATAGTAAAAGTGTATTCGAATGCTAAATGTTATTCTTAGTGTTTTAACAAGTTCATGTTTGTCCAGTGAGTTATTACTAATGTGTGTGTGTGTGTGTGTGTGTGTGTGTGTGTGTGTGTGTGTGTGTGTGTGTGCGCGTGTGCGCGTGTGTGTGTGTGTGTGCGCGTGTGCGCGTGTGTGTGTGTGTGTGCGCGTGTGTGTGTGTGTGTGTGTGTGCGTGTGTGTGCGTGTGTGCGCTTTGATGGTCAGTGGAGCGAGACACGGCCCAACGCTGATGTTGGCCGACAGTGCCCTGAGGACATATACATGTATGTATATGCACACACACACACACACACACACACACACACACACTGAGTCATTATGTAACAGTCAGAGCATGAAAAGGGACCCAAAAAAAAGGCTAAAAATAGCTCAAACTGAAATTGTGAAGCGATGAATGGTAGAAAACTCACTCACTCTCCCACACCAAAGTCACTCACTCTCACACACCAAAGTCACTCACTCTCCCACACCAAAGTCACTCACTCTCCCACACCAAAGTCACTCACTCTCACACACCAAAGTCACTCACTCTCACACACCAAAGTCACTCACTCTCCCACACCAAAGTCACTCACTCTCTCACACCAAAGTCACTCACTCTCCCACACCAAAGTCACTCACTCTCACACACCAAAGTCAC
>NC_139819.1:23143456-23275956 GCF_963457635.1 Microchirus variegatus
AACAATGTTAAGAGCTTTTCGTTTTTCTCAGCTGATGCTAGCAGCAGCCATTTTGTGTCATGTTGAGTTGGAGCAGGAGGAGTTTTTAACTGGAAAAGTTCCACAGTCCCGAATAAAAACACACGTATTCTTATGTTAAAACTGTCGTCAAAAATACGTACAGTATATACGATAAAATACAATGCGATAAGACAAAAAAACGCGATGTTTTCATACATTAAAGAGTTTCTGATCTGTTTTGTTTTGTTTTATTGTGCCCCAAAAAATGAACAATTAGTCAATTTTTACGAAAATAATATCCAGTTTAAGATAAATTATAATGCGAAATAACATTGTGTCTTTAGTGAAATTGGGACATGATGAGTTTGAGTTAAGGAAATTAAAGTTATATGCGTTTGCTAGCAAGCTAAGCTAACTGGCGCCCACATCCTGCTTAAAAACAAACATATTCTGATGAATAAAAGATACGCACAGTATATATACGATAAAATACAATGCGATAAGACAAAAAAACGCGATATTTTCATCCAGTAAAAAATCTGTTTTGTTTTGTTTTAGCTATTGTGCCCAAACAAATAAACAATTAGACAATTTTTACGACATAATATCCAGTTTAAGATAAAATATAATGCGATATAACATTGTGTCTTTAGTGAAATCGGGGCATTATGGTTATATGTGTTTGCTAGCAAGCTAAGCTAACTGGCGCCCGCATCCTACTTAAAAACAATGTATTATGATGTTAAAACTGTCGTAAAACATACATACAGTATATGATAAAATACAATCCGAAAGACCAAATATTGTGTATGTGTTTGCTAGCAAGCTAAGCTAACTGGCGCCCGCATCCTACTTAAAAACAATGTATTATGATGTTAAAACTGTCGTAAAACATACATACAGTATATGATAAAATACAATCCGATAAGACCAAATATTGTGTATGTGTTTGCTAGCAAGCTAAGCTAACTGGCGCCCGCATCCTACTTAAAAACAATGTATTATGATGTTAAAACTGTCGTAAAACATACATACAGTATATGATAAAATACAATCCGATAAGACCAAATATTGTGTATGTGTTTGCTAGCAAGCTAAGCTAACTAGCGCCCACATCCTGCATTAAAAACAAACGTATTATGATGTTAAATGTGTTATAAAGAGACACAAAATACAATATGCAATAACGTGATACTATAAAAATGTGGTATACTTCATACTTTGAGACGTGTGTTTTGTTTTATGCTAATTTTATTCAATTAGCTAAAGAATCCGATTAAAAATTGCGATTTTGATGACGCTGTAAACGGAGTAAACTGACTGTAATGAACAGATATAAATATGTAAACACACACGCTGAAGTTTCTCCACGTCGTTTCTCGTCCGTTCCGACAAATTGAACGCGACTTTTTCTCGTCACGTCACTTTATTTGGTACGGCTCGTGAAGAACCAGCGACATCTTGAGTTATCGATTCTCCTGTGACCTTTGACCTCTGACATCGACAACTCATTCATCAGGACTTATTCCCGCTGTGTTCTCCGTACGACGTTTGACTCACGCTCGGGTTTGAACTTCACCAAAGTCGCGTGTGTGTGCGTGTGCGTGTGCGTGTGCGTGTGCGTGTGTGTGTGTGTGTGTGTCTCACCTGGGCCATGGTGTTCAGCTGCTGATGGTCTTCATGACGTCTATAGAAGGTCTCACTGGTTCCGCGTGTGGATGATGTTTGGATCCTGGACTCACACACACACACACACACACACACACACTCTCTCACACACACACTCCAGCAGCGTCTCGTCCTCTGTGATGTATCCTCTCTCTCTCTCTCTCTGACCCTGGTGTCACAGGAGCTCGTCTCTCTCTCTACTTCGTTGCTTCACTCCTTTCTCTCTCTCTCTCTCTCTCTCTCTCTCTCTCTCTCTCTCTCTCTCTCTCTCTCTCTCTCTCTCTCTCTCTCTCTCTCTCTCTCTCTCTCTCTCTCTCTCTCTCTCTCCGGTGTGTGTGTGTGTGTGTGTGTGTGTGTGTGTGTGTGTGTGTGTGTGTGTGTGTAATCTGGACTCATGCCTCTCCTCTTCCTCCCTCAGCTTCCTCCCCTCCTCTAAAACCCTCCCTCTTTCCTCTGTAACTGTAACACAGCTTTAGAGACGGAGTGAGGATGAGGAGGAGGAGGAGGAGGGATCAGAGGGATAGGGTGTGTGTGTGTGTGTGTGCGTGTGTGTGTGTGTGTGTGTGTGAGACCATGTGACCTGACGGTGTAGTAGGATTCACCCCCCCCCCCAGCAGCTGCTCTCTACTCATTCCTTCATCCATGTGAGACACAAACAAGACGTATATGTACGTGTATATATACACACATACACATATATGTATATATATATATGTATATACACATATATAGACACATATGTGTATATTTGTAGATACACATAGGTGTGAAATTCCAAAAATACATCAAACCACAACAAACTCGACCGCTGACACACGTACTATTTTTAACACATCATTGAAATTTGAAATTTTTTATTGAAGGAAAAACACGTTTTTGTTTGAAGGAACTTTATTTGTCTGAAGCAGGAGAAACACAAACAAACAAACAATCATCGACGTGTTTATTTATTTGTTTCAAAATATTTGCATCAGTTCATTAAAAAAGTCAATTCCTCTCAAATCATGTTTATTACCTTAAATCTAAAAAAAACCTTTAATACTTCATGTCATAAACCTTAAGACTTTTATTTAAGTGATAGTGTAAAGAAAACTGTGTACTTTTACTCAAGTATCACATTAAGGTACTTTATACAATACATGTATTGTGTCTTTAATTAAATTAAATTAAATTAAATTAAATTAAATTAAATTAAATTAAATTAAATTAAATTAAATTAAATTAAATTAAATTAAATTAAATTAAATTAAATAGCCAATGGAAATAAATAAATACAGTATATAGAGAGAGTATAAGAGATTATAGAGGTTTAATATAAACTATTAATTTTGAATAATATCAGTGTGGAAACCTGTTTAATGATTTCATAGACACTCACTCAGTCATTCACTCATTCACTCAGTCACTCTATCCTTGAGGAATGAGGAAAAGGACATCCTGTGCTTCAGAAACACTGGAAACTCCCAAACACAGAACAACAGGAACGACAGGAACCAACTCTTTCTGCTCCAACAGCAGCGTCATCGTCGTCGTCCACCACACGACGACTTTTATCCTTATTCTCACTCTGAATTCACTCCACTGCACCTTTGACCTACATTCACTGACTCTATCGCAGCTGGAATTCACATATTTGAAATAATAATAATAATAATAATAATGTGTGCGACCGTCGTGACGATGGTAAACGGCGTCATCTGGTGTTCGTTTGAGGTCAATTCAGCCTGTGAATGTGCTGTAAACAGATCACAGAGACTTTAAAGAGATTATTTTAAAGGTGACAGAGTGGTCCTGTTGCACATATATGTTAGTTATGGAGGTCTACTTACATACATTTACTTGTTTTTATGCTCAAAAACCTCCTAGTTGCTGTAAACTAGCCGATAGAAATCCTCTTTTCTGACGGTGTTTTTCTGCTGCGAGATTTCAGAGTGAACTTTCATCCCCAGAAGACAGAGTCTTGTGATTGGCCAGTACTATCCAGCACATCTGTTCTCAGAAGCGCAGCGCCCCCCTTTGGAACGGTGGATGCACTGCTCCTCATTATCAAAACATTGTTTTAACAGTGTTTAAAAATAGCTTCTTCACGACTCTCCGCCTCAGTCCCTTTGACGACTTTAAACCGGAGTCAGACCCAGAGTCAGAAGACACTGTTGCTCGTGAAACACCTCCACAACGGACGTTATTCTTCTTCTGCGGTTCAATGTACGCAACCGGATGTGCCCGGACTAGTGCCCGGAGCAGGACGATCGGTTGTTCAGGAGAACCGCTGCTTACGTAACTATTACGGGATTTTCAGTGATCTCGTTGAGCCCCGAGATTACAATAAAACACAACGTTCTCAGCAGTGGCTGAACTGTTTGTTTAGAACCATCAGGCTTCATAAACAAGGTAATGACGCAGATACACACCAAAAAAAAACAGCGTTAATTGGAACTTCAGGTCTAGTTCCGCTTTAAAATGTTCACGAACAAACATGAATCGTTAGAAACGTGTATGTATATTTTAACATTGTCGTCTAACATAACTTGTTTGTAACATTGGTAACGTGTTTGTAATATTATGGAAGTTCAACATTTTTAATAGAACATTAGTAAGATTCTAACTTTATTTTTTTATAAAATATTGATAGTTTTTGTAAAAAAAATTGTCAAATTTTGACGACGCTGAAGTTGGCACCACATTCGCCTCCGGCTCTCTTGAAGTTTCCGTTCCACCTTAAAAAGTGCAAGTTTCTGCCACTGGGTGGCGAGCTATTCTGCAGAGCAGTGCTGATCACACAGCTGTTGATGTGGGGGTGTTTGTTTTTTTTTGGTTAAAAAAACTTGCCAGCACATACAGGTGCATATACATACAATAGATAAAAATATGCTGGTGCATACTTGTATTTATTAAACAACAACAAAATTAAACACTTTAGAAGAACAGCATTCAATAATATTTAGTCATTTTAATATTTAATCATTACTAATATTGATATCTTTTTAGTTCTGTGAGGGGGAGATTGTTGATATAAATTGTTATAATGTTATTGATATAACACTGTGGAAATTTGGAGAAAATCCATTTCAAAAATCATAATTTTGACGTTTTTGTTGCAAAAATTGCTGCCAAATAAGGTTTCCCGTTGAATGTCTCACCTGATTCACAAACTACACCTTCTCACCTTTCCAGTGATGCCCCATATGTCCATATTTACTGTGGAATTTTGGAGAAAATCCATTTAAAATATTAACATTTTGACTCTTTTATTGCAACAGTTGCTGAATTTGCAGTGCCACCTAATGGCCAAATAAGGTTTCCCGTTGAATGTCTCACCTGATTCACATACTACACCTTCTCGCCTTTCCAGTGATGCCCCATATGTCCATATTTACTGTGGAATTTTGGAGAAATCCATTTAAAATATTAACATTTTGACTCTTTTATTGCAACAGTTGCTGAATTTGCAGTGCCACCTAATGGCCAAATAAGGTTTCCCGTTGAATGTCTCACCTGATTCACATACTACACCTTCTCACCTTTCTAGTGATGCCCCATATGTCCATATTTACTGTGGAATTTTGGAGAAAATCCATTTAAAATATTAACATTTTGACTCTTTTATTGCAACAGTTGCTGAATTTGCAGTGCCACCTAATGGCCAAATAAGGTTTCCCGTTGAATGTCTCACCTGATTCACATACTACACCTTCTCACATTTCTAGTGATGCCCCATATGTCCACATTTACTGTGGAATTTTGGAGAACATCCCCGTTGAGACATTCAACGGGGAACCTTATTTGGCCATTAGGTGACACTGCAAAGTCAGCAACTGTTGCAATAAAAGAGTCAAAATTATGATATTTGAAATGCATTTTCTCCAAAATTCCACAGTAAATGTGGTTATATGGAGCATCACTGGAAAGTTGAGAAGCTGTAGTATGTGAATCAGGTGAGACATTCAACGGGGAACCTTATTTGTCCATTAGGTGGCACTGCAAAGTCAGCAACTGTTGCAATAAAAGTGTCAAAATTATGATTTTTGAAGTAGATTTTCTCCAAAATTCTCCAGTAAATATGGACATATGGGGCATCACTGGAAAGGTGAGAAGCTGTAGTATGTGTATCAGGTGAGACATTCAACGGGGAACCTTATTTGTCCATTAGGTGACACTGCAAACTCAGCAACTGTTGCAATAAAAGAGTCAAAATTATGATTTTTGAAATGCATTTTCTCCAAAATTCCACAGTAAATGTGGTTATATGGAGCATCACTGGAAAGTTGAGAAGCTGTAGTATGTGAAACAGGTGAGACATTCAACGGGGAACCTTATTTGTCCATTAGGTGGCACTGCAAACTCAGCAACTGTTGCAATAAAAGAGTCAAAATTATGATTTTTGAAATGCATTTTCTCCAAAATTCCACAGTAAATGTGGTTATATGGAGCATCACTGGAAAGTTGAGAAGCTGTTGTATGTGAATCAGGTGAAACATTCAACGGGAAACCTTATTTGTCCATTAGGTGGCACTGCAAAGTCAGCAACTGTTGCAATAAAAGTGTCAAAATTATGATTTTTGAAGTGGATTTTCTCCAAAATTCTCCAGTAAATATGGACATATGGGGCATCACTGGAAAGGTGAGAAGCTGTAGTATGTGAATCAGGTGAGACATTCAACGGGGAACCTTATTTGGCCATTAGGTGACACTGCAAACTCAGCAACTGTTGCAATAAAAGAGTCAAAATTATGATTTTTGAAATGCATTTTCTCCAAAATTCCACAGTAAATGTGGTTATATGGAGCATCACTGGAAAGTTGAGAAGCTGTAGTATGTGAATCAGGTGAAACATTCAACGGGAAACCTTATTTGTCCATTAGGTGGCACTGCAAAGTCAGCAACTGTTGCAATAAAAGTGTCAAAATTATGATTTTTTAAGTGGATTTTCTCCAAAATTCTCCAGTAAATATGGACATATGGGGCATCACTGGAAAGGTGAGAAGCTGTAGATTGTGAATCAGGTGAGACATTCAACGGGGAACCTTATTTGTCCATTAGGTGACACTGCAAACTCAGCAACTGTTGCAATAAAAGAGTCAAAATTATGATTTTTGAAATGCATTTTCTCCAAAATTCCACAGTAAATGTGGTTATATGGGGCATCACTGGAAAGGTGAGAAGCTGTAGTATGTGAATCAGGTGAAACATTCAACGGGAAACCTTATTTGTCCTTTAGGTGGCACTGCAAAGTCAGCAACTGTTGCAATAAAAGAGTCAAAATTATGATTTTTGAAATGCATTTTCTCCAAAATTCCACAGTAAATGTAGTTATATGGAGCATCACTGGAAAGGTGAGAAGCTGTAGTATGTGAATCAGGTGAGACATTCAACGGGGAACCTTATTTGGCCATTAGGTGACACTGCAAAGTCAGCAACTGTTGCAATAAAAGAGTCAAAATTATGATTTTTGAAATGCATTTTCTCCGAAATTCCACAGTAAATGTGGTTATATGGAGCATCACTGGAAAGTTGAGAAGCTGTAGTATGTGAATCAGGTGAAACATTCAACGGGAAACCTTATTTGTCCTTTAGGTGGCACTGCAAAGTCAGCAACTGTTGCAATAAAAGAGTCAAAATTATGATTTTTGAAATGCATTTTCTCCAAAATTCCACAGTAAATGTGGTTATATGGAGCATCACTGGAAAGGTGAGAAGCTGTAGTATGTGAATCAGGTGAAACATTCAACGGGAAACCTTATTTGTCCATTAGGTGGCACTGCAAAGTCAGCAACTGTTGCAATAAAAGTGTCAAAATTATGATTTTTGAAATGCATTTTCTCCAAAATTCCACAGTAAATGTGGTTATATGGAGCATCACTGGAAAGGTGAGAAGCTGTAGTATGTGAATCAGGTGAGACATTCAACGGGGAACCTTATTTGGCCATTAGGTGACACTGCAAACTCAGCAACTGTTGCAATAAAAGAGTCAAAATTATGATTTTTGAAGTGGATTTTCTCCAGAATTCTCCAGTAAATGTGGCTATATGGGGCATCACTGGAAAGGTGATGCCCCATATGGGGAACCTTATTTGTCCATTAGGTGGCACTGCAAAGTCAGCAACTGTTGCAATAAAAGAGTCAAAATTATGATTTTTGAAATGCATTTTCTCCAAAATTCCACAGTAAATGTGGTTATATGGAGCATCACTGGAAAGGTGAGAAGCTGTAGTATGTGAATCAGGTGAGACATTCAACGGGGAACCTTATTTGGCCATTAGGTGACACTGCAAACTCAGCAACTGTTGCAATAAAAGAGTCAAAATTATGATTTTTGAAGTGGATTTTCTCCAGAATTCTCCAGTAAATGTGGCTATATGGGGCATCACTGGAAAGGTGAGAAGGTGTAGTATGTGAATCAGGTGAAACATTCAACGGGAAACCTTATTTGTCCATTAGGTGGCACTGCAAAGTCAGCAACTGTTGCAATAAAAGAGTCAAAATTATGATTTTTGAAATGCATTTTCTCCAAAATTCCACAGTAAATGTGGTTATATGGAGCATCACTGGAAAGGTGAGAAGCTGTAGTATGTGAATCAGGTGAGACATTCAACGGGGAACCTTATTTGGCCATTAGGTGACACTGCAAAGTCAGCAACTGTTGCAATAAAAGAGTCAAAATTATGATTTTTGAAATGCATTTTCTCCAAAATTCCACAGTAAATGTGGTTATATGGAGCATCACTGGAAAGTTGAGAAGCTGTAGTATGTGAATCAGGTGAAACATTCAACGGGAAACCTTATTTGTCCATTAGGTGGCACTGCAAATTCAGCAACTGTTGCAATAAAAGTGTCAAAATTATGATTTTTGAAATGCATTTTCTCCAAAATTCCACAGTAAATGTGGTTATATGGGGCATCACTGGAAAGGTGAGAAGCTGTAGTATGTGAATCAGGTGAGACATTCAACGGGGAACCTTATTTGGCCATTAGGTGACACTGCAAAGTCAGCAACTGTTGCAATAAAAGAGTCAAAATTATGATTTTTGAAATGCATTTTCTCCAAAATTCCACAGTAAATATGGTTATATGGAGCATCACTGGAAAGTTGAGAAGCTGTAGTATGTGAATCAGGTGAAACATTCAACGGGAAACCTTATTTGTCCATTAGGTGGCACTGCAAAGTCAGCAACTGTTGCAATAAAAGAGTCAAAATTATGATTTTTGAAATGCATTTTCTCCAAAATTCCACAGTAAATGTGGTTATATGGAGCATCACTGGAAAGTTGAGAAGCTGTAGTATGTGAATCAGGTGAAACATTCAACGGGAAACCTTATTTGTCCATTAGGTGACACTGCAAACTCAGCAACTGTTGCAATAAAAGAGTCAAAATTATGATTTTTGAAATGCATTTTCTCCAAAATTCCACAGTAAATGTGGTTATATGGGGCATCACTGGAAAGGTGAGAAGCTGTAGTATGTGAATCAGGTGAGACATTCAACGGGGAACCTTATTTGGCCATTAGGTGACACTGCAAAGTCAGCAACTGTTGCAATAAAAGAGTCAAAATTATGATTTTTGAAATGCATTTTCTCCAAAATTCCACAGTAAATGTGGTTATATGGAGCATCACTGGAAAGTTGAGAAGCTGTAGTATGTGAATCAGGTGAAACATTCAACGGGAAACCTTATTTGTCCATTAGGTGGCACTGCAAAGTCAGCAACTGTTGCAATAAAAGAGTCAAAATTATGATTTTTGAAATGCATTTTCTCCAAAATTCCACAGTAAATGTGGTTATATGGAGCATCACTGGAAAGTTGAGAAGCTGTAGTATGTGAATCAGGTGAAACATTCAACGGGAAACCTTATTTGTCCATTAGGTGGCACTGCAAAGTCAGCAACTGTTGCAATAAAAGTGTCAAAATTATGATTTTTGAAATGCATTTTCTCCAAAATTCCACAGTAAATGTGGTTATATGGAGCATCACTGGAAAGGTGAGAAGCTGTAGTATGTGAATCAGGTGAGACATTCAACGGGGAACCTTATTTGGCCATTAGTGGTGACACTGCAAACTCAGCAACTGTTGCAATAAAAGAGTCAAAATTATGATTTTTGAAGTGGATTTTCTCCAGAATTCTCCAGTAAATGTGGCTATATGGGGCATCACTGGAAAGGTGAGAAGGTGTAGTATGTGAATCAGGTGAAACATTCAACGGGAAACCTTATTTGTCCATTAGGTGGCACTGCAAAGTCAGCAACTGTTGCAATAAAAGAGTCAAAATTATAAGATAATAAGATAAGAAGTCCTTTATTCGTCCCGCAGTGGGGAAATTTACAGTGTTACAGCAGCAAGACAGTAAGGATAAGGATAATAAATAATAAACATGCATTACCAAAAAGAAATAGAATATATAAAGTACAATATATAAAGATATTAACACTGACTATAAAAATAGGTTTAAAAGTAGAATGTACATTACAACCGGTCTGCAGAATATACACAGTATGCACATGGTATTTATAGTGTAAGGAAACAAGGCTGAGCTATTAAATAAGGATAATAAATAAGGATAAGGATATTGCACTGATGAGAAAACTACAGTATAAAAAATTTGACAGTATGAAAAATGACAATATATTGCACTTCAAAAAAAATTTACATTATGAAAAAATATATACAGTATGATTTTTGAAATGCATTTTCTCCAAAATTCCACAGTAAATGTGGTTATATGGAGCATCACTGGAAAGGTGAGAAGCTGTAGTATGTGAATCAGGTGAGACATTCAACGGGGAACCTTATTTGTCCATTAGGTGACACTGCAAACTCAGCAACTGTTGCAATAAAAGAGTCAAAATTATGATTTTTGAAATGCTTTTTCTCCAAAATTCCACAGTAAATGTGGTTATATGGAGCATCACTGGAAAGTTGAGAAGCTGTAGTATGTGAATCAGGTGAAACATTCAACGGGAAACCTTATTTGTCCATTAGGTGGCACTGCAAAGTCAGCAACTGTTGCAATAAAAGTGTCAAAATTATGATTTTTGAAGTGGATTTTCTCCAAAATTCTCCAGTAAATATGGACATATGGGGCATCACTGGAAAGGTGAGAAGCTGTAGTATGTGAATCAGGTGAGACATTCAACGGGGAACCTTATTTGGCCATTAGGTGACACTGCAAACTCAGCAACTGTTGCAATAAAAGAGTCAAAATTATGATTTTTGAAGTGGATTTTCTCCAGAATTCTCCAGTAAATGTGGCTATATGGGGCATCACTGGAAAGGTGAGAAGGTGTAGTATGTGAATCAGGTGAAACATTCAACGGGAAACCTTATTTGTCCATTAGGTGGCACTGCAAAGTCAGCAACTGTTGCAATAAAAGAGTCAAAATTATGATTTTTGAAATGCATTTTCTCCAAAATTCCACAGTAAATGTGGTTATATGGAGCATCACTGGAAAGGTGAGAAGCTGTAGTATGTGAATCAGGTGAGACATTCAACGGGGAACCTTATTTGTCCATTAGGTGACACTGCAAACTCAGCAACTGTTGCAATAAAAGAGTCAAAATTATGATTTTTGAAATGCATTTTCTCCAAAATTCCACAGTAAATGTGGTTATATGGAGCATCACTGGAAAGTTGAGAAGCTGTAGTATGTGAATCAGGTGAAACATTCAACGGGAAACCTTATTTGTCCATTAGGTGGCACTGCAAAGTCAGCAACTGTTGCAATAAAAGTGTCAAAATTATGATTTTTGAAATGCATTTTCTCCAAAATTCCACAGTAAATGTGGTTATATGGAGCATCACTGGAAAGGTGAGAAGCTGTAGTATGTGAATCAGGTGAGACATTCAACGGGGAACCTTATTTGGCCATTAGGTGACACTGCAAACTCAGCAACTGTTGCAATAAAAGAGTCAAAATTATGATTTTTGAAGTGGATTTTCTCCAGAATTCTCCAGTAAATGTGGCTATATGGGGCATCACTGGAAAGGTGAGAAGGTGTAGTATGTGAATCAGGTGAAACATTCAACGGGAAACCTTATTTGTCCATTAGGTGGCACTGCAAAGTCAGCAACTGTTGCAATAAAAGAGTCAAAATTATAAGATAATAAGATAAGAAGTCCTTTATTCGTCCCGCAGTGGGGAAATTTACAGTGTTACAGCAGCAAGACAGTAAGGATAAGGATAATAAATAATAAACATGCATTACCAAAAAGAAATAGAATATATAAAGTACAATATATAAAGATATTAACACTGACTATAAAAATAGGTTTAAAAGTAGAATGTACATTACAACCGGTCTGCAGAATATACACAGTATGCACATGGTATTTATAGTGTAAGGAAACAAGGCTGAGCTATTAAATAAGGATAATAAATAAGGATAAGGATATTGCACTGATGAGAAAACTACAGTATAAAAAATTTGACAGTATGAAAAATGACAATATATTGCACTTCAAAAAAAATTTACATTATGAAAAAATATATACAGTATGATTTTTGAAATGCATTTTCTCCAAAATTCCACAGTAAATGTGGTTATATGGAGCATCACTGGAAAGGTGAGAAGCTGTAGTATGTGAATCAGGTGAGACATTCAACGGGGAACCTTATTTGTCCATTAGGTGACACTGCAAACTCAGCAACTGTTGCAATAAAAGAGTCAAAATTATGATTTTTGAAATGCTTTTTCTCCAAAATTCCACAGTAAATGTGGTTATATGGAGCATCACTGGAAAGTTGAGAAGCTGTAGTATGTGAATCAGGTGAAACATTCAACGGGAAACCTTATTTGTCCATTAGGTGGCACTGCAAAGTCAGCAACTGTTGCAATAAAAGTGTCAAAATTATGATTTTTGAAGTGGATTTTCTCCAAAATTCTCCAGTAAATATGGACATATGGGGCATCACTGGAAAGGTGAGAAGCTGTAGTATGTGAATCAGGTGAGACATTCAACGGGGAACCTTATTTGGCCATTAGGTGACACTGCAAACTCAGCAACTGTTGCAATAAAAGAGTCAAAATTATGATTTTTGAAGTGGATTTTCTCCAGAATTCTCCAGTAAATGTGGCTATATGGGGCATCACTGGAAAGGTGAGAAGGTGTAGTATGTGAATCAGGTGAAACATTCAACGGGAAACCTTATTTGTCCATTAGGTGGCACTGCAAAGTCAGCAACTGTTGCAATAAAAGAGTCAAAATTATGATTTTTGAAATGCATTTTCTCCAAAATTCCACAGTAAATGTGGTTATATGGAGCATCACTGGAAAGGTGAGAAGCTGTAGTATGTGAATCAGGTGAGACATTCAACGGGGAACCTTATTTGTCCATTAGGTGACACTGCAAACTCAGCAACTGTTGCAATAAAAGAGTCAAAATTATGATTTTTGAAATGCATTTTCTCCAAAATTCCACAGTAAATGTGGTTATATGGAGCATCACTGGAAAGTTGAGAAGCTGTAGTATGTGAATCAGGTGAAACATTCAACGGGAAACCTTATTTGTCCATTAGGTGGCACTGCAAATTCAGCAACTGTTGCAATAAAAGTGTCAAAATTATGATTTTTGAAGTGGATTTTCTCCAAAATTCTCCAGTAAATATGGACATATGGGGCATCACTGGAAAGGTGAGAAGCTGTAGTATGTGAATCAGGTGAGACATTCAACGGGGAACCTTATTTGTCCATTAGGTGACACTGCAAACTCAGCAACTGTTGCAATAAAAGAGTCAAAATTATGATTTTTGAAATGCATTTTCTCCAAAATTCCACAGTAAATGTGGTTATATGGAGCATCACTGGAAAGTTGAGAAGCTGTAGTATGTGAATCAGGTGAAACATTCAACGGGAAACCTTATTTGTCCATTAGGTGGCACTGCAAATTCAGCAACTGTTGCAATAAAAGTGTCAAAATTATGATTTTTGAAGTGGATTTTCTCCAAAATTCTCCAGTAAATATGGACATATGGGGCATCACTGGAAAGGTGAGAAGCTGTAGTATGTGAATCAGGTGAGACATTCAACGGGGAACCTTATTTGGCCATTAGGTGACACTGCAAACTCAGCAACTGTTGCAATAAAAGAGTCAAAATTATGATTTTTGAAATGCATTTTCTCCAAAATTCCACAGTAAATGTGGTTATATGGAGCATCACTGGAAAGTTGAGAAGCTGTAGTATGTGAATCAGGTGAAACATTCAACGGGAAACCTTATTTGTCCATTAGGTGGCACTGCAAAGTCAGCAACTGTTGCAATAAAAGTGTCAAAATTATGATTTTTGAAGTGGATTTTCTCCAAAATTCTCCAGTAAATATGGACATATGGGGCATCACTGGAAAGGTGAGAAGCTGTAGTATGTGAATCAGGTGAGACATTCAACGGGGAACCTTATTTGTCCATTAGGTGACACTGCAAACTCAGCAACTGTTGCAATAAAAGAGTCAAAATTATGATTTTTGAAATGCTTTTTCTCCAAAATTCCACAGTAAATGTGGTTATATGGAGCATCACTGGAAAGTTGAGAAGCTGTAGTATGTGAATCAGGTGAAACATTCAACGGGAAACCTTATTTGTCCATTAGGTGGCACTGCAAAGTCAGCAACTGTTGCAATAAAAGTGTCAAAATTATGATTTTTGAAGTGGATTTTCTCCAAAATTCTCCAGTAAATATGGACATATGGGGCATCACTGGAAAGGTGAGAAGCTGTAGTATGTGAATCAGGTGAGACATTCAACGGGGAACCTTATTTGTCCATTAGGTGACACTGCAAACTCAGCAACTGTTGCAATAAAAGAGTCAAAATTATGATTTTTGAAATGCTTTTTCTCCAAAATTCCACAGTAAATGTGGTTATATGGGGCATCACTGGAAAGGTGAGAAGCTGTAGTATGTGAATCAGGTGAGACATTCAACGGGGAACCTTATTTGGCCATTAGGTGACACTGCAAAGTCAGCAACTGTTGCAATAAAAGAGTCAAAATTATGATTTTTGAAATGCATTTTCTCCAAAATTCCACAGTAAATGTGGTTATATGGAGCATCACTGGAAAGTTGAGAAGCTGTAGTATGTGAATCAGGTGAAACATTCAACGGGAAACCTTATTTGTCCATTAGGTGGCACTGCAAAGTCAGCAACTGTTGCAATAAAAGTGTCAAAATTATGATTTTTGAAGTGGATTTTCTCCAAAATTCTCCAGTAAATATGGACATATGGGGCATCACTGGAAAGGTGAGAAGCTGTAGTATGTGAATCAGGTGAGACATTCAACGGGAAACCTTATTTGTCCATTAGGTGGCACTGCAAACTCAGCAACTGTTGCAATAAAAGAGTCAAAATTATGATTTTTGAAATGCTTTTTCTCCAAAATTCCACAGTAAATGTGGTTATATGGAGCATCACTGGAAAGTTGAGAAGCTGTAGTATGTGAATCAGGTGAAACATTCAACGGGAAACCTTATTTGTCCATTAGGTGGCACTGCAAAGTCAGCAACTGTTGCAATAAAAGTGTCAAAATTATGATTTTTGAAGTGGATTTTCTCCAAAATTCTCCAGTAAATATGGACATATGGGGCATCACTGGAAAGGTGAGAAGCTGTAGTATGTGAATCAGGTGAAACATTCAACGGGAAACCTTTGATGCGGCCCAGCCTCACCCAGACTCTAACTCATGCAGTCCCCAGGCAAATTGAGTTTGAGACCCCTGATCTACATGTAATATCACGTGTGTCCACCGGAGGGCAGGTTTAACAGTTGAACAGCCGTGAATTAATTAATCTACACGTAATATCACGTTTGTCCACCGGAGGGCAGCTTTAACATTTGAGCAGTCGTGAATCACTTCTTCGACACGTAAAATCACGTGTGATAGATGCAACTGTTTTTGGAATCTTCCACTTCCTGTTTGTCATTCAGAACTTCCGGGCACGCAGGTGCAGGAGGAGACACCCGGAAGGACGAGGAGCAGCGGGGACAAACATGTGGTGGTAACTGCTGCTGAAAAATGATCCACACATTGTTTTTAATGTTGAAGACATACTTTATACTGTGACGCTGACTGTGACCGTTTTGTTTAGGAAGCTGTCGTTTCGTGTCGGCCAAAGCCAAGAGTTCCCGGATGTTGTGCTGGAGAACCCACGCTGGATGAAGAAGACGAGCCGCCATGAAGACTCGGTGAGCGGCTTCTTTTACCACGAGACATCATATCAATGTACTTTCATTTATATTCACCAATTCTATGATTAAAAAACAGACTGTATTACGTAGACATATTCTGATAATTCTGAAAATTAACTCGATTCAAATGTAATGTAAGTCTATGAGAAAATGAGCGACTTCTCACTTGATTAAAATGTAATTTAAGCTCTTAAATATAACGTGATGATAATTTTAGTCCATTTTAGTAAGATAACAGATCAGTGTCTTCTCATATGAATCCTGATTTGTCTAAATAACAGCTAATATTGTCCACTTTTAAAATAAACCTTCTGTGGGGAAAAAAAATAACAAATGTCTTTTAATATTTACTTGCTCTAATTTGATCAGTGACCTGTCAATAGAATGACCATAAGTCATGGTTTTATTTAGTCTTAAACGTTTAACTACATTAACGATATTACTCTCACAATCTCCTCAAATTAACTTTAAATTCCTGTTTTTATTAATAGCTGAAACTAATTGATCGTCTTGTCACTAGAGACTTTGAATTCTCCTGCTTAACCTGATCTTTCTGTATAGTATCTTTATATTTTAAATAAGTGAATTGTCACTTTGTACAATTTGGTCCAAATAAAAAAAATCTTAATTGTACTATGTTTCTATCACGTTTTTTATATATATAATTTTACAACAATCAAACATAATAATGTCGTCTTTTGAAAACCGTGCTGCTTCTAGATTTTACAATAATTTTAACCCAGTGTTCACAAAATAAATGTAAAACTAATATAATATTAGGTTGTTAAAGAAGTACAATTTTGGAAATGCATAAAATCATTATGTAAAAAAAATGCTACTTTAATCCCATGCTCACCATAAAAATAGATTTACTTTAACTGATTATTAGACCAAAACTAAATATTATCATTTCTTCAGTGACTTATGTTAAGATTTCAATCAATAATCATTGAGTAATTTAACAGTAAACTGTAAATAAAGTTACAGCATTAAATAAAGTGTACTGTCTATTTATTAAACGATCTAATCAAGTCCCTTTAGGATCTATTTTTAGACCAATTTATTTTTCCAACTCAGATTAATTCAAAATAACCACACAATTACATTGCCCATCCAGTCTAAACCATAATGTCAGTGTGTCTCAGCAGGTGAAGACCATCTCTCTCTCTCTCAGCCAAAGAAAATACTCAAAGTTAACTGCAAACTAACACTTGTACATTTTCACAGAAACATGTTCATCAGCTCTGTCAGTGATCAGTGACACAACTGCAGAGACAGTGTTTGAGTCTTAAACTTATCACTGAAGAGAACGTCTTTAATGATAAGATCAAGTCTCTACTGTCTCTGCAGTTGTGTCACTGATCACTGACAGAGCTGATGAACATGTTTCTGTGACAATTGTTAGTTAGCTGTTAACTTAGCATTTTATTTTGGCTGAGACAGATTTGTTTGTTATATTGTTTATACTTTGTCAAATATTTCTAGATTTAATCTTGTTAATGTCTAACTTAGTTCATCAGCTCCTCTGATAGTCTTGTTTATTATAATTATTCTCTGTGCAGCTTGTGTCACTCTACATTTATACTTAATACATTTTTTTTTTTATACTTAGTAATCTTTTCTACATTTGTACTTAGTCATTTTTTCTCCATGTTTTAATGTGTTTGACTTTACTTCATTCAGCAGCTTCTCTGGTTTTTGTACTTTGTTATAATTTGTCCTTAGCTCCAGTGTTAACTGGTTCATTGAATGTACTTAGTAAATTTGTTTTACTTCCATGTTTCTTATAATAAAGATACACATGAAAAAAATATGCTTGGAATATTTTTGAAAAAACAATTTGAAACAAAGTATAGTTCAAGTTTTTATTTTGAAACACAACAATCCCTGCATTGCACTATCTAAACACATGTTTCTCTCTGGACAATGAGAGCTCAAGGGATTCTTGAACACTCTTCTTCCAAATGGCAGCAAATAAAGACAAAACAATTCTTGCAAGAGTCCAACTTCATTCTGGAAGACAAAGCACAACAACAACACAAACACTACAGAAGTGGTGACATGCTGTAAGACAACATACTCACATGATGGTGCAGTCGTCTCTTCAAGGAGCTTCTGGTTTCTCAGCCAAGTGGAGCATCATCTCAACAGCATCCTGCAGAACACAAGACACCAAGTTACACATAGAAGACAAATGGACCGTTTAGCAGAACACTAATAAAGATTGTCCATGTGAGACACAATGACAGTCAACATAAGGCTGGGTATTCACAATAGTTTGGATTGTGGCTACAGGAACACGCAGACTATAGCAGTGAAGACGCAACATAAGTCACTAACACTAAACACATCTAGGTCATTTAAACCAAACTTTTAGTCAGATACTCCCAATTTAGTAAGGGAACAATGGAAGACATTTAAATGACATCTTCAGGTGTTAGCATACAGCATTAGCACAAGTATTTAAAGATCAAGGTCTTGCAGATTAACAGCTTGTTGCATGAATGACTCAAATCTAACAGCCCTTTTGGATTGTGGGTAACAGGAAGGACACGAGGACTATAGTGATGAAGAGAAGACGCAACATACGTCACTAACTTGGGGACATGGGCAATTTCTAAAGCAGTTAAAGTTAGACAATAGTCAAGGAGCTGTGACACTAAAGCAATTTAAACCCAACTTTTAGTCAGTTACTCCAAATTTAGCAAGGGGACAATGGAGGATGTATATAAATGACAACTTCAGATGTTAGCCTACAGCTTAGCATCTTCCAAATTAGCAGCTTGTATGAATTGCATTTGCAGCCAACAGGAAGGACCATGTGAGTGAAAAAAAAAATCAATGCCAGATTGAATAAAAGCAAAATGCTTGACCTCAAATCAAACACCAACAAGTAACTTTGTTTAAATGCCTTTGAGCAAATGTTTATTAAACACAAGTGCAAACAGTTTGTGTGAAGTGTACCTGAGGTGGTTCACATCCTGCTTTACACCTTCAAACATTCCCAGAGTCTGAAGTAAAGACATGAAAAAAGGGTCGAGCACATTTGTAAGAGGTCAATCAAGGAAAACTGCAGATTATAATCTGTCCTCTGGCGCCATCTTGTGGTCAAACAGTGACAGCTGGAGATTGTCCAAGCTTCACTGCTGCAGGAAAAATCAGGAATCCTGAAAAAAAAAAAAAAACAGGTTTATAAGAATAAAGAGCAAGAGGAGAATGTGAACTTTAAAAACATTATTAAATGGTTAATTAATTCAGTTAAGGAATCCCAAACATTTAAGTCACTAGTCAAGGAAGCACTGGCTTAATGCATGTGTGCCATGATTTAAACATTTCTCTATAGAAGATGGTGCAGAGACTAAGTTTAACATGCTATTATCCCCATTTGCTACCATTGCTGTGAGCAAGTGAGCACATTTGAGGATGTAGTTACAAAAAAAAAAGAATCAAATCACCTGATGAAAGTCTGCTGCAGTGACTCAGGATGGAGCTTGTGAAACCTGTGAGAGAGTAAAAAACAAAATGGTCAGAGAACACAGCATTATGACTGAGCTAACATGTGATTAGAACAAAGGAAACATGCAGACAATGCTGTGATTATACCTGGAGCTACAGTTAAATGGTCCACTTTGTGCATCACTGTCTTCAGTTTAACCAGGATTCTGAAACAGAGCAAAGAGAAGACGTTAAACAAAGACACTAAGCTTAACAACAACTATTATAATACAAAGAATAAATCAACAAAAGCAAAGTATGTGCTGTGTCCACTCTCACCTGTGTGCAGTCTGTTCCTTGTTCAAGTGACTCTGAACAGGAAGTGACGACGACTCCGGGCGGAAGCAGAATAAATAAGCGGCCGATCTGCAGGCCGTGTGTCATGGAGTCTTCTTTCACCTGGTGATGAATAATGATGTAAGTTCATGGCAAACAAACGGAATTCCACTAGTTTTCTTTTTCTAAAAGTCATTATCTACACACACACCTGCTGTGTGGTGACATGTCACAAGACCACATACTCTCATGATGGTGCAGTGGAGCATCATCTCAACAACATCCTGCAGAACACAAGACACCAAGTTGGACATAAGAGACAAATGGACCCTTGTTTAGCAGAACACCAATAAATATGAATGCAATTTAAACCCAATTCATGCAAGACACAATGCATTCAAACAAATTTGACTTTCTTCAGACATTAGCCAACAACATTAGCACAAGTATTTAAAGATCAAGGTCTTCCAAATTAGCAGCTTGTTGCATGAACGACTTGAATCCTAAAGCCTTTTTGGATTGTGGGAAACAGGAAGGACACAAGTCACTGCTACTTGAGGACAATATGTAAAGCACTGAAAGTTAGACATGGGCATCAAGGAGATGCAAAACTATTTACACCAAACTTTTAGTCAGTTACTCTAGGTTTAAGCAAGGGGACAATGGAAGACATTTAAAAATGACATTAGAACAAGTTTTCATGGCTCCATGTCTTCGGAATGAGTCCGATAGCTTTTTTGTCATGTGGCTACAGGAAGGACACAAGGACTATAGTAGTGAAGAGAAAACGACAGAGTGAGAGAATTTAAAAACATCTCCAGATGTCACCAACATGAGAACAAGTATTCAAAGCTCAACATCTTACAAATTAGCAGCTTGTTGCATGAATGTGGCTAACAGGAAGCACTATGGTAGTGAGTGGAAAAAATAGTCCAGATTAAATAAAAGCAAAATGCTTCACCTCAAATCAAACAAGTAACTTTGAGCATATGTTTATTCAACACAACTGCAAACAGTTTCCATGAAATGTACCTGTGCAGATTACTTGAAGGGGTTGACTTCCTGCATGACTCCTTCAGACATCCAGAGTCTGAAATAAAGACAAAAGGGTCAAGAACATTTGTAAAAGGCCAATAAAGGAAATAACAAGATTAAAGTCCGCCCTCTGGCGCCATCTTGTGGCGAAACAGAACAGATAGTGGATGGGGATTAACCTGCTTCTCTGGCAGATTGTTGACAAAAGCTTCCACTGCTGCAGGAAGTGGTTCACGACCAGGAATCATGAAAAAGAAATACGTTAAAGAAATAAAGAGGAGAATGTGACATATAAAAAAAAAAAAAAAATTCAGTGTTGCAGCTCGTACGTCTGGCTGCATGGACTTCAATAGCATTGGCTTAATGCATGTGTGCCATGATGTGAAAACAACCATTTCTCTATAGAAAATGGTGCAGAGACTAAGTTTAACATGCTATTATCCCCATTTGCTACCATTGCTGTGAGCAAGTGAGCACATTTGAGGATGTAGTTACAAAAAAAAAAGAATCAAATCACCTGATGAAAGTCTGCTGCAGTGACTCAGGATGGAGCTTGTGAAACCTGTGAGAGAGTAAAAAACAAAATGGTCAGAGAACACAGCATTATGACTGAGCTAACATGTGATTAGAACAAAGGAAACATGCAGACAATGCTGTGATTATACCTGGAGCTACAGTTAAATGGTCCACTTTGTGCATCACTGTCTTCAGTTTAACCAGGATTCTGAAACAGAGCAAAGAGAAGACGTTAAACAAAGACACTAAGCTTAACAACAACTATTATAATACAAAGAATAAATCAACAAAAGCAAAGTATGTGCTGTGTCCACTCTCACCTGTGTGCAGTCTGTTCCTTGTTCAAGTGACTCTGAACAGGAAGTGACGACGACTCCGGGCGGAAGCAGAATAAATAAGAAGCGGCCGATCTGCAGGCCGTGTGTCATGGAGTCTTCTTTCACCTGGTGATGAATAATGATGTAAGTTCATGGCAAAAAAAACAAACGTACACAAAAGTAATTCCACTAGTTTTCTATCAAAAGTCATTATCTACAAACCTGCTTCGTGTGTCTCGGTGTTACCTCTGCAGTTTGGACTGATTTGTCACGTTCACGGAACCTGTTAAGAGATGAAAGTAATAAAAGTTAAAATGTTAGTGAAAGGTGGGAATATTTAGCAAATGTCGATGAGACGAATTGTTGGAACAAAGTCCTCGATACAAGGGTTTTGGAAGGAGAGTCACTTATTAAAGTGTTAGTTCACAAAGATGGAAGAACATTGAACAGGGTTTGGTTTGTGGCTCTGACCGAGGAGCAGACATCACGACGGGTGGATGATGAGCAGTGTTTCAGTCGAAGAGTCTGTGAAAAAAAACAAAGACACGTTAGAAAGAAACAACGCGTTCAAATGTGAACAAGATTTAAGACAAAATGATCAACTGAGCGTTTTTACTTCACCTTCAGTTCAGGCTCAGCTGCTCAAGTGATGATTCACTGAGGTTCAGAGGAGAATGAAGCATTTGAAGGAGTTGACTTATATATACACACACACACACACACACACACACACACACACACACACAGGTGTCAGTGATTGGCCTAATCACCTGCTCATTTACGTCACCTGTGATACCTGGCCGCTGGGGGGCGTGGCCTCCGCTCCACGTGACCTCGCGTGCTTCTCTTTTTAAAACAGTCGTTTTTGTCTTTCATACTAAAACTACTTGTAAACAACAATATAAACTCTACCTCCATCACTATATTTAAAATGTATATGTTGTTGTTTAAATAGTTCATTCACTGTGTAGAAAGTATAAGACTTTTTATTCCGCTGCTTCCAAAATACAGCTTTTGAAATGTATGTGGTCAGTTTACAGTGATGTTCATCTGAGAAATGAGAAATAAACAAACACAAAGTCACATTTAAACATCGATTACAAATGGTTTTAATTCAACACTGCAAAACCCACATTAACGCTGTCTCTGCTGGACTTTGATCACTTTTCATGGAGAAATTTGACATAAAAAATGATGGAATTTAGGCTCCACAGAAAGACAGATGTGTTTCAAAGTAAAAAAAATATGAGAGCATTTGAGATTCTTGTTATTATTGTTCATATTCATCTCATTTAAATATTTTAAAAAGACCTATTTAAAGAATTGATCATACATTACAAAGAAATATGTGCTCAGTTTATACTCTTGTCTATTTCTGGATTTTTCCACACAGTGTTTATTTAAATAAATAAACCAGAATCAGGAAAAATACATTTCATTGTACTCGCAACATAAAAAATGAGGTCGTGCTGGGGGTCACGTGATGCACCGAGGAGGATAGACGCACTGATGTCGGTCTCCTCACTGGATTTAATTTAAACAACATTTCTCAGTTTATCCGTTGCTAAAATTGTGGTGAAATAACCTACAGAGACGTTGGACATGTCGCTGGACAACTTTTTTGCTAAGCCCAGGAAGAGAGATGCTCGGAAAAAGAACAACAAGTCGGCGGCTAGCGAACCGCTAGCGAACCGCTAGCTAACCCAGACGACGAAGCAGAGACAGAGCTAGCTAACGAAGAAGAGCCAGAATCCGGTACCGAGCCGGGGAAAGAGTTCTCCAGCTCCAATGATGATGACAGCATAGTGGTTCAACAGGTGACGCGTAATATTAAGGAGATGCTGGAAACTACACTCGCTAATATCCTGAAACCTGTCACAGAGATGTCAGAAAAATTAGATAAAATAGTAGACAGACTGGGGGCGGTGGAACAACGAGTCTCCGACCTGGAGGATAATGCAACAGCTAATACGCCACGAATTGAATTGGTGGAGTCAACGTTGAAAAAAAGCAATGGAAAAACTTGAGAATTATGAGTCGACGACAAAACGTCAGAATTATTGGACTGAAAGAAGGCACTGAGGGTAAGAATTCATCCGTGTTTTTTGAGAAGTGGATCCCAGAGGTCTTGAACATGGACACGCAAGGGGAGAGGCTGAAAGTTGAACGAGCTTTCCGTGTGGGACCTTCAGTGGGATCCACCTGGTGAGGCTTCACGACTACATGGACAGACAGAGGATCTTACACGCAGCAAGAAACATGGGCAGAGTTTCCACGGATGGTCAAGTTGTGTCTTTTAACCAGGACTTTTGTGCGGAGATTGTAAAGCGGAGACAAGAATCTGCAGATGCGCGCAGAAGGCTCCGGGAAGCGGGGATCAAATACGCATTTGCGTATCCAGCTGTAATTAAGGTTCTCCCTCCAAATGGAAAACCGATCTTCTTCCCACAATGAAGGAAATCAACGACTACGTGAAGACACTCCCGACCCAGTGATTCTATCAATCCACCTGTTATCAGGGAAAGTATTTCATCTGCCTCTTCTTATGCAAACGAATAGAGAACGACTCGTATAAGGGACAGTGAGTACAATATAACTCTGAGATCATTTGTGTTCATCTTAATGTTAACACACTTATGCATGTATATTTCCCAGTGTACTTGAGTTGATGTGTGTCACTATTATTCACACAGTCGCTGACATGCTGGCATTATTGTCAAGATATAATCCAGATTGAGAGATCTGACACTTTCTTTTATTTTTTTCTTCACTTTGTTTCATTTGCCCCTTAGCTCTATAGCTAGAGTATGACAAGGTTTTTGCTTTTTGTTTTTCTTGGCTCTGTTTTAGCCATGTTAGGTAGGTATTATCCAGGCCTTAGTTGGTTTTTGCTTGGATCGTATGTTGTTTTTTTGTTTCAGGTCCAGGCAGGATTTCAGATTGAAAGCATATCTAACCTATGTTATAAAGTTAATGAGACTATGCAGCATGATATAATGTTACTTTATTCTGAATATTAAGTTTTGTACTTGGAATATCAAGGGCTCCAATAATGTTGTCAAGAGGAAAACTGTTCTAAACTATCTTAAAAAGGAAAATGTCCAGATTGCATTCCTCCAAGAAACCCATTTGAATGAAGAGGAGCACAAAAAATATCTCAGGGAATGAGTCGGACAGATATATTTTACATCTTATTCTACAAACAAAAGGGGTGCAATTATATTAATTCATAGACTGTTACCATTTACAGCTAAAGAGAGTTACAAAGATAAAGAGGGAAGGATAGTTTTAGTAAAAGGAGAACTATATGGAGAATTAATATTGCTAGGAAAGCTACTTCTGGCCGCATTAGGAACAGTGGAGACACTGTGTCCTGATCCAAATGTCACTTTACCCATATCACTTCATCACTTTACTTTGTTTGCACTATGCTGATAACATTAGTCACCTTATCACTGTTTATAACTTTCAACATTTGCTCACCATATTTTAGTTGTACTTATTTTATTTCCGTGCGTACTGCTGTATATTATATATACCTACGTTAACTGTGATTCTTTTTGTGGCATTGTTGCATTTAAGTTACTGTTGTAAGTTACTGTTTTTCCTTCTGTTTGGCACTTTGTTGCATTTGTCTTACTTGTTTTTGTTTTTATTTTTATTTTTATTTTTATTTTAATTTTATTTTATTTTATTTTATTTTATTTTATGTATCTTTTAACTCTTGTACATCTACACTTTTACCTCCCAATTGTTGCACAATAATTTCCCTCGGGATAAATAAAGCATCTTGAATCTTGAATCTGAATCTTGAAATGTATATGCTCCTAATATCTATGACAAGAACTTCTTTGCCCTCCTACTCAGTAAAATCGCTGAAATAGACTGTACAAATATGATTATTGGAGGTGACTTTAACTGCTACATTTCTCCCTTTTTAGATAAAGAGCCCCCTCATAAAGATCAGTCAAAATCTGGCAGAACACTACAACATTTTCTTGAGACATTTAACTTGTTGGATGGTTGGAGGTACATGAATCCTAATAACAAAAATTACACATTTTATTCTCCACCTCACTTGTCATTCTCACGAATTGACTATATATTTTTATCTGAACACCTGGTCCATTTAGTAGAACAGTCTGACATTGGGTCCATTGCCCTTTCAGACCATGCTCCTGTCACTCTGGTGATGCAGCCTCTTAGGCCCGCAGAGCGATCGTTCTCTTGGAAAATAAATGCATCACTGTTTCAGGATGATAATTTTATAAAGTTCTTGGAAATGCACACAGACCTCTATTTAGAAGTAAATGACTGCAATGACTCTGATCCAAGATTGGTGTTGGAAGCTTATAAAGCTTACATGCGAGGCATGATTATATCATACTCTAGTAAGAAGAAAAAAGAGCGGACTCAGGAACAATCACGAACTGAAAATAAAATAAAAAAATTAGAGGAAGATTTTCAGAGGTCCAAATCAGATGGGGTGCTTAAACTGTTAAAGGAGACAAGACTACTTCTGACTAATTTACTAACAAAGAAGGCGGAGTCAGATATTATGTTTGCTAAACAAAGAATGTTTGAATTTGGAAATAAGCCAAATAAGTTCTTAGCCCGTTTTGCAAGAAACTCTCCCCAAAAATCTTTTATCTCTGCAATATCTGATGAGGATCAAAATCGTCAAACAAATAATACAAAGATTAATGAATGCTTTCAAAAATTTTATAGAACGCTGTATACCTCAGAACTGGACGATGATACAGTTGCCAGTAGTAACTTTTTAGATGGCTTACAGATACCACAACTAACAGATGAACGAGCTAAACTACTAGAAGGACCTGTTACAATAACAGAAATTGACAAAGCAATCTCCTCACTCCAGTCAGATAAAAGTCCAGGGGCTGATGGATTCTGTGCTCAGTTTTATAAAAAGATGAGAAGTAAAATTAACAAACTACTGCAACGCGTGTTCAACAAATCTTTTGAAGAGGTTGAACTCCCAAAATCTATGTACTTAGCTCATATTATAGTTATTCCCAAAAAAGGGAAGGATCCAGAATTATGTTCCACTTATCGCCCCATTAACCTGCTTGGAGTGGATGTTAAAATACTCTCAAAAATAGTGGCTAATCGACTAGAAAGAGTGGTGACTGATATAGTTAATGCAGACCAAACAGGGTTTATAGGAGGCCGTACTTCATCAAACAAGACGTTTAATCAACATTATTCACTATCTTAACTTTCATCAAACTCCAAGTGCTATAGTAACGATGGATGCAGAGAAAGCGTTTGATCGTGTTGAGCGTAAATACTTGAAGTGTTGAAAAGATTTGGCTTTAAATCAGATTTTGTTCAATGGATACAGCTTTTATATAAAATGCCCACTGCCTCAGTCTTAACAAATGGTTTAATTTCTGCCCAGTTTCAACTTAACAGAGGTACAGCTCAAGGGTCACCACTATCACCTCTGTTGTTTTCTTTAGCTATAGAGCCATTAGCAATTGCTGTCCGGCAAACTGCTAATATCAAAGGAACGGTGATAGGAACAACACAGCACAAAATTCTGCTGTACGCAGACGATATCCTCCGAACATTAACAGACCCCCAAAATTCAATACCTGCGCTAGTCAACTGTGTGGAAGAGTTCGGTCAAATTTCTGGATACAAGGTTAATTTTACAAAATCTGAAATCATGCCTCTCGGCTTTTTACATGACTGTGAACCTGACTTTGTAAAACCCTTTCGCTCGGCACCAGATGGATTCACATATCTGGGGGTTAAAATAACACCTAAAATTAGTCAACTTTATGCTGAAAATGTTAACACCATGGTAAAACACATTAAAGACAAGATGTTGAGCTGGAAAAAGCTTCCTGTAACCTTTCTTGGCAGAGTCAATCTTATTAAAATGATCATTCTTCCCAAAATTATTTACCCTCTATCTATGCTCTTCATATCTTTGAAGAGGAACAACATTAAAGATATAAATAAAGCTCTTTCTGACTTTATATGGGCTGGAAGAAAGCCTAAAATTAAATTAGATATTTTACAATTACCAAAAGAACAAGGAGGATGGGGCCTTCCCAACATTACAAACTATACAACCTCAATGCAAGGCAGAATTCTCTCGATATGGGCAACTGCTAAACCGAAGCCGCCATGGTTTGAAATAGAAGCAACCTTCTCCAAACCATACTCTCTCTGTCAACTTACTTGATAAACGCAGGAGTGAATTACCAATTATTACGAAAGACAATTTTTTAATTACTAATGTATGTAGTACGTGGAGTTCTTTACGGAAATTATTTGGGTCGAAACATAAATTGAGCTGTTTAACAACATTGACTGATAACCCTGAACTAACCAGGGGGGGCAATGGACATAACTTTCAGAACTGGTATGAAGCAGGAATTCACCATATTTATGACCTTTGGGATAAGGGGACATTTAAAACATTCGAATCATTAAAGGCTACATACAAATTACAATCAAAAGAATTTTACAAATACCTCCAGGTCAGACACTATGTATATACTAAAATGAATACTCTCAATCTTCCAGATGACTTCAACTCACTAGAAAAAACTCTTTTAGATAGTCTTAAACAGGATCACTTTGTTTCCAGATTTTACTCCAGACTGCAATGTCTGAAAACAGACAGACTATCATTTTTACGGAAACTATGGGAGACCCAGCTGAAAACTACGATAGACGGTGAAATATGGGAGGAAATTTTACTTTTACCTTCGAAAATTTCCATATGTAACAGAATCAGAGAAATGCAATATAATATTTTACAAAATGTTTATATATCTCCATATATGTACAGTAAATATACAGCAGGAGCCTCTCCAAACTGCCCAAAATGTAAAACTATATTAGGGACAAGATTTCACTGCCTATGGGAATGTGAGAAGATTCAACGGTTTTGGCAATCTGTATGTGAGGAAGTTAAGGTGATAATTAAGAAGCAATTGCAGCCTAATCCAAAATTATGTTTATTAGGATGTATCCCTGAATCACTAAGGTCACATAAGAACACCATACAATTTTTGTTTATGTTGGGACGAAAGGCTGTTATGAACAAATGGGTAGAAGATGAACCTCCTTCAATACATCTGTGGAAGTCTATGATATCAGAGTATATTTCTCTGGAAAGACTAAGATTTTGTTTAAACGGTCAGGGTGACCTTTTTTCAACAAGGTTTGACAAAATGTTGAGGTACCTAGGAACTCGGAGTGCTACTGCCTAAACTGTAAGACCTAACAAGGTCCTTTGAGATCATTGCTGTGGAAATATTCTGGATTTGCTACATATTGCACATAATCTGTATGCGCTGTACTGGACTGTTATACTTGAAAATGTTCAATAAAAAGAATGTTCAAAAAAAAAAAAAATGAGGTAGTGCTTATTTATTGATTGACACAACTTTTTTTGGAGGTGTAAAACGAGCAGAGTATGAACAAACATCTGTTTTTTCATAAACTTTATCAAAAAGACACAATTTAGTTCTTCCAACACGTTTGAAAAGGACAAATGACTCAAATTGTACTTTCAAAAAATCCGTTTCGTGTTTTCTTCTCGGATTAAACTGAACAAATGACAATTCTGTTACAATTCAAAAACAGTAGTCGGGAAATAAAACATGGAGGTGAAGCGACATGAAAGACCAAGATGATTTTTACCACTAATTCAACTGGAAGTCGATCAAATATGAACCCGTTAACCACGCAACGCACATATATAAAGTGCTGCTCCCTGTGTGGACCAGAAACATCTTAGACATTTAACTACAGTAACAGTGAATCAAAAATACTGATTAAAAACAATAAAAATCATTCTCTTTTACGGCCAGGAGGTGGCAGTAGGTGGGGGTCACGCGGAACCCGTGGCGTCCTGCAGCTCCTCTCTGATGGCGTTGAGCCCGCGGACTTTGTACGTGCCCTTGACGATGAAATGGAGGATCTTCCCGATGTCCTGCAGGTGGACCTCATACTCCTGAGACACCATTTGAATGACGGGAGAACGTTAAAACGTCGGAAAAGTGAGTTGTAAATTAAAACATACGATCGCGCAGATGTATAGACGTATCAAAAAAATCATTAATCTACACTTAATATCACGTGTGTTCACCTGGGGCAGATTCAACAGTTGAGCAGCTGTGAATTCATTCATCTACATCAGATGTTTCAGACACGTGGCCCCACTTGATATCAAAGTTTAACAGTGTTTAAAAATAGCTTCTTCACGACTCCTCGCCTCAGTCCCTTTGACGACCTTTGACCCGGAGTCAGACCCAGAGTCAGAAGATACTGTCGCTCGTGAAACACCTCCACAACGGACGTTATTCTTCTTCTGCGGTTCAATGTACGTAACCGGATGTGCCCGGACTAGTGCCCGGAGCAGGAGGATCCGCTGTTCAGGAGAACCGCTGTTTACGTAACCGGACCAGGTTTTTTCAGAGATCTCGTTGAGCCCGAGATTACAATAAAACACAGCGTTCTCAGCAGTGACTGAACTGTTTGTTTAGAAACTTCAGGGCTTCATAAACAAGGTAATGACGCAGATACACACTAAAAAAACAGCGTTAATAGGAACTTCCGGTCGAGTTCCGCTTTAATGTAAGTGCGGCCAGCAGTGACGATGAGGAAGAACAGTGCTAGAGGGAGAGAAAAAAAGCTTCAGACTGAAGCAGCTGATGATTCAAAACAGCAGTTACACACACACACACACATCTATGTCACAGCGTCTCAGCTGCAGTGTCGTCTCTTTAAGTTTCCGTTCCACCTTAAAAAGTGCAAGTTTCAGCCACTGGGTGGCGAGCTATTCCCCCAGCGGCCAATTATCACAGGTGACGTAAATGAGCAGGTGATTAGGCCAACCACTGACACCTGTGTGTGTGTGTGTGTGTGTGTGTGTGTGTGTGTGTGTGTGTGTATATAAGCCAACTCCTTCAAATGCTTCATTCTCCTCTGAACCTCAGTGAATCATCACTTGAGCAGCTGAGCCTGAACTGAAGGTGAAGTAAAAACGCTCAGTTGATCATTTTGTCTTTAATCTTGTTCACGTTTGAACGCGTTGTTTCTTTCTAACGTGTCTTTGTTTTTTTCTCCCTTTTTTTGTTCTAACAGACTCTTCGACTGAAACACTGCTCATCATCCACCCGTCGTGATGTCTGCTCCTCGGTCAGAGCCACAAACCAAACCCTGTTCAATGTTCATTTTTGTGAACTAACACTTTAATAAGTGACTCTCCTTCCAAAACCCTTGTATCGAGGACTTTGTTCCAACAATTCGTCTCATCGACATTTGCGAAATATTCCCACCTTTCACTAACATTTTAACTTTTATTACTTTCATCTCTTAACAGGTTCCGTGAACGTGACAAATCAGTCCAAACTGCAGAGGTAACACCGAGACACACGAAGCAGGTTTGTAGATAATGACTTTTGATAGAAAACTAGTGGAATAACTTTTGTGTACGTTTGTTTTTTTTGCCATGAACTTACATCATTATTCATCACCAGGTGAAAGAAGACTCCATGACACACGGCCTGCAGATCGGCCGCTTCTTATTTATTCTGCTTCCGCCCGGAGTCATCGTCACTTCCTGTTCAGAGTCACTTGAACAAGGAACAGACTGCACACAGGTGAGAGTGGACACAGCACATACTTTGCTTTTGTTGATTTATTCTTTGTATTATAATAGTTGTTGTTAAGCTTAGTGTCTTTGTTTAACGTCTTCTCTTTGCTCTGTTTCAGAATCCTGGTTAAACTGAAGACAGTGATGCACAAAGTGGACCATTTAACTGTAGCTCCAGGTATAATCACAGCATTGTCTGCATGTTTCCTTTGTTCTAATCACATGTTAGCTCAGTCATAATGCTGTGTTCTCTGACCATTTTGTTTTTTACTCTCTCACAGGTTTCACAAGCTCCATCCTGAGTCACTGCAGCAGACTTTCATCAGGTGATTTGATTCTTTTTTTTGTAACTACATCCTCAAATGTGCTCACTTGCTCACAGCAATGGTAGCAAATGGGGATAATAGCATGTTAAACTTAGTCTCTGCACCATTTTCTATAGAGAAATGGTTGTTTTCACATCATGGCACACATGCATTAAGCCAATGCTATTGA
This sequence comes from Microchirus variegatus, assembly GCF_963457635.1. Classification (NCBI taxonomy): domain Eukaryota; kingdom Metazoa; phylum Chordata; class Actinopteri; order Pleuronectiformes; family Soleidae; genus Microchirus; species Microchirus variegatus. The sequence goes on from NC_139819.1 coordinate 23,175,074, forward strand.
AGTCCATGCAGCCAGACGTACGAGCTGCAACACTGAATTATTTTTTTATGTCACATTCTCCTCTTTATTTCTTTAACGTATTTCTTTTTCATGATTCCTGGTCGTGAACCACTTCCTGCAGCAGTGGAAGCTTTTGTCCACAATCTGCCAGAGAAGCAGGTTAATCCCCATCCACTATCTGTTCTGTTTCGCCACAAGATGGCGCCAGAGGGCGGACTTTAATCTTGTGATTTCCTTTATTGGCCTTTTACAAATGTTCTTGACCCTTTTGTCTTTATTTCAGACTCTGGATGTCTGAAGGAGTCATGCAGGAAGTCAACCCCTTCAAGTAATCTGCACAGGTACATTTCATGGAAACTGTTTGCAGTTGTGTTGAATAAACATATGCTCAAAGTTACTTGTTTGATTTGAGGTGAAGCATTTTGCTTTTATTTAATCTGGACTCTATTTTTTCTACTCACTACCATAGTGCTTCCTGTTAGCCACATTCATGCAACGAGCTGCTAATTTGTAAGATGTTGAGCTTTGAATACTTGTTCTCATGTTGGTGACATCTGGAGATGTTTTTAAATTCTCTCACTCTGTCGTCTTCTTCTCTTCACTACTATAGTCCTTGTGTCCTTCCTGTAGCCACGTTACAAAAAAAGCTATCGGACTCATTCCGAAGACATGGAGCCATGAAAACTTGTTCTAATGTCATTTTTAAATGTCTTCCATTGTCCCCTTGCTTAAACCTAGAGTAACTGACTAAAAGTTTGGTTTAAATAGTTTTGCATCTCCTTGATGCCCATGTCTAACTTTCAGTGCTTTACATATTGTCCTCAAGTAGCAGTGACTTGTGTCCTTCCTGTTTCCCACAATCCAAAAAGGCTTTAGGATTCAAGTCGTTCATGCAACGAGCTGCTAATTTGGAAGACCTTGATCTTTAAATACTTGTGCTAATGTTGTTGGCTAACGTCTGAAGAAAGTCAAACTTGTTTGAATGCATTGTGTCTTGCATGAATTGGGTTTAAATTGCATTCATATTTATTGGTGTTCTGCTAAACAAGGGTCCATTTGTCTCTTATGTCCAACTTGGTGTCTTGTGTTCTGCAGGATGTTGTTGAGATGATGCTCCACTGCACCATCATGAGAGTATGTGGTCTTGTGACATGTCACCACACAGCAGGTGTGTGTGTAGATGACTTTTAGAAAGTCATCCATTTTTTTTTGCCATGAACTTACATCATTATTCATCACCAGGTGAAAGAAGACTCCATGACACACGGCCTGCAGATCGGCCGCTTCTTATTTATTCCGCTTCCGCCCGGAGTCATCGTCACTTCCTGTTCAGAGTCACTTGAACAAGGAACAGACTGCACACAGGTGAGAGTGGACACAGCACATACTTTGCTTTTGTTGATTTATTCTTTGTATTATAATAGTTGTTGTTAAGCTTAGTGTCTTTGTTTAACGTCTTCTCTTTGCTCTGTTTCAGAATCCTGGTTAAACTGAAGACAGTGATGCACAAAGTGGACCATTTAACTGTAGCTCCAGGTATAATCACAGCATTGTCTGCATGTTTCCTTTGTTCTAATCACATGTTAGCTCAGTCATAATGCTGTGTTCTCTGACCATTTTGTTTTTTACTCTCTCACAGGTTTCACAAGCTCCATCCTGAGTCACTGCAGCAGACTTTCATCAGGTGATTTGATTCTTTTTTTTTTGTAACTACATCCTCAAATGTGCTCACTTGCTCACAGCAATGGTAGCAAATGGGATAATAGCATGTTAAACTTAGTCTCTGCACCATTTTCTATAGAGAAATGTTTAAATCATGGCATTAAGCCAATGCTTCCTTGACTAGTGACTTAAATGTTTAGGATTCCTTAACTGAATTAATTAACCATTTAATAATGTTTTTAAAGTTCACATTCTCCTCTTGCTCTTTATTCTTATAACCTGAATTTTTTTTTTCAGGATTCCTGATTTTTTTTCCTGCAGCAGTGAAGCTTGGACAATCTCCAGCTGTCACTGTTTGACCACAAGATGGCGCCAGAGGACAGATTATAATCTGCAGTTTTCCTTGATTGACCTCTTACAAATGTGCTTGACCCTTTTTCATGTCTTTACTTCAGACTCTGGGAATGTTTGAAGGTGTAAAGCAGGATGTGAACCACCTCAGGTACACTTCACACAAACTGTTTGCACTTGTGTTTAATAAACATTTGCTCAAAGGCATTTAAACAAAGTTACTTGTTGGTGTTTGATTTGAGGTCAAGCATTTTGCTTTTATTCAATCTGGCATTGATTTTTTTTTCACTCACATGGTCCTTCCTGTTGGCTGCAAATGCAATTCATGCAGCAAGATGCTAATTTGGAAGATGCTAAGCTGTAGGCTAACATCTGAAGTTGTCATTTATAAACGTCCTCCATTGTCCCCTTGCTAAATTTGGAGTAACTGACTAAAAGTTGGGTTTAAATTGCTTTAGTGTCACAGCTCCTTGACTAGTGTCTAACTTTAACTGCTTTAGAAATTGCCCATGTCCCCAAGTTAGTGACGCGTGTTGCGTCTTCTCTTCATCACTATAGTCCTCGTGTCCTTCCTGTTACCCACAATCCAAAAGGGCTGTTAGATTTGAGTCATTCATGCAACAAGCTGCTAATCTGCAAGACCTTGATCTTTAAATACTTGTGCTAATGCTGTATGCTAACACCTGAAGATGTCATTTAAATGTCTTCCATTGTTCCCTTACTAAATTGGGAGTATCTGACTAAAAGTTTGGTTTAAATGACCTAGATGTGTTTAGTGTTAGTGACTTATGTTGCGTCTTCACTGCTATAGTCTGCGTGTTCCTGTAGCCACAATCCAAACTATTGTGAATACCCAGCCTTATGTTGACTGTCATTGTGTCTCACATGGACAATCTTTATTAGTGTTCTGCTAAACGGTCCATTTGTCTTCTATGTGTAACTTGGTGTCTTGTGTTCTGCAGGATGCTGTTGAGATGATGCTCCACTTGGCTGAGAAACCAGAAGCTCCTTGAAGAGACGACTGCACCATCATGTGAGTATGTTGTCTTACAGCATGTCACCACTTCTGTAGTGTTTGTGTTGTTGTTGTGCTTTGTCTTCCAGAATGAAGTTGGACTCTTGCAAGAATTGTTTTTTCTTTATTTGCTGCCATTTGGAAGAAGAGTGTTCAAGAATCCCTTGAGCTCTCATTGTCCAGAGAGAAACATGTGTTTAGATAGTGCAATGCAGGGATTGTTGTGTTTCAAAATAAAAACTTGAACTATACTTTGTTTCAAATTGTTTTTTCAAAAATATTCCAAGCATATATTTTTTTCATGTGTATCTTTATTATAAGAAACATGGAAGTAAAACAAATTTACTAAGTACATTCAATGAACCAGTTAACACTGGAGCTAAGGACAAAACATTACAAAGTACAACAACCAGAGAAGCTGCTGAATGAAGTAAAGTTAAACACATTAAAACATGGAGAAAAAATGACTAAGTATAAATGTAGAAAAGATTACTAAGTATAAAAAAAAATGTATTAAGTATAAATGTAGAAAAGATTACTAAGTATAAAAAAAAATGTATTAAGTATAAATGTAGAAAAGATTACTAAGTATAAAAAAAAAATGACTAAGTACAAATGTAGAGTGACACAAGCTGCACAGAGAATAATTATAATAAACAAGACTATCAGAGGAGCTGATGAACTAAGTTAGACATTAACAAGATTAAATCTAGAAATATTTGACAAAGTATAAACAATATAACAAACAAATCTGTCTCAGCCAAAATAAAATGCTAAGTTAACAGTTCACTAACAATTGTCACAGAAACATGTTCATCAGCTCTGTCAGTGATCAGTGACACAACTGCAGAGACAGTGGAGACTTGATCTTATCATTAAAGACGTTCTCTTCAGTGATAAGTTTAAGACTCAAACACTGTCTCTGCAGTTGTGTCACTGATCACTGACAGAGCTGATGAACATGTTTCTGTGAAAATGTACAAGTGTTAGTTTGCAGTTAACTGAGTATTTTCTTTGGCTGAGAGAGAGAGAGATGGTCTTCACCTGCTGAGACACACTGACATTATGGTTTAGACTGGATGGGCAATGTAATTGTGTGGTTATTTTGAATTAATCTGAGTTGGAAAAATAAATTGGTCTAAAAATAGATCCTAAAGGGACTTGATTAGATCGTTTAATAAATAGACAGTACACTTTATTTAATGCTGTAACTTTATTAACAGTTTACTGTTAAATTACTCAATGATTATTGATTGAAATCTTAACATAAGTCACTGAAGAAATGATAATATTTAGTTTTGGTCTAATAATCAGTTAAAGTAAATCTATTTTTATGGTGAGCATGGGATTAAAGTAGCATTTTTTTTTTACATAATGATTTTATGCATTTCCAAAATTGTACTTCTTTAACAACCTAATATTATATTAGTTTTACATTTATTTTGTGAACACTGGGTTAAAATTATTGTAAAATCTAGAAGCAGCACGGTTTTCAAAAGACGACATTATTATGTTTGATTGTTGTAAAATTATAGATAAAAAAACGTGATAGAAACATAGTACAATTAAGATTTTTTTTATTTGGACACAAATTGTACAAAGTGACAATTCACTTATTTAAAATATAAAGATACTATACAGAAAGATCAGGTTAAGCAGGAGAATTCAAAGTCTCTAGTGACAAAGACGATCAATTAGTTTTAGCTATTAATAAAAACAGGAATTTAAAGTTAATTTGAGGAGATTGTGAGAGTAATATCGTTAATGTAGTTAAACGTTTAAGACTAAATAAAACCATGACTTATGGTCATTCTATTGACAGGTCACTGATAAAATTAGAGCAAGTAAATATTAAAAGACATTTGTTGTTTTTTCCCCACAGAAGGTTTATTTTAAAAGTGGACAATATTAGCTGTTATTTAGACAAATCAGGATTCATATGAGAAGACACTGATCTGTTATCTTACTAAAATGGACTAAAATTATCATCACGTTATATTTAAGAGCTTAAATTACATTTTAATCAAGTGAGAAGTTGCTCATTTTCTCATAGACTTACATTACATTTGAATCGAGTTAATTTTCAGAATTATCAGAATATGTCTACGTAATACAGTCTGTTTTTTAATCATAGAATTGGTGAATATAAATGAAAGTACATTGATATGATGTCTCGTGGTAAAAGAAGCCGCTCACCGAGTCTTCATGGCGGCTCGTCTTCTTCATCCAGCGTGGCTTCTCCAGCACAACATCCGGGAACTCTTGGCTTTGGCCGACACGAAACGACAGCTTCCTAAACAAAACGGTCACAGTCAGCGTCATAGTATAAAGTATGTCTTCAACATTAAAAACAATGTGTGGATCATTTTTCAGCAGCAGTTACCACCACATGTTTGTCCCCGCTGCTCCTCGTCCTTCCGGGTGTCTCCTCCTGCACCTGCGTGCCCGGAAGTTCTGAATGACAAACAGGAAGTGGAAGATTCCAAAAACAATTGCATCTATCACACGTGATTTTACGTGTCACTTTGTTACAGTGTTTTGTTTTCATCCGTTTCTAAAATCTCCTGTGTGTTATATAAACTGTTGTATTGATTAAACAGTTTTCAAATAGTTTTCTATGTTATTATTTCTACGTGAACACAAAAGTCCAACATTTGACAAAAATGTGTATGTCTATAGTCGTCCAAAATTTGAAAAAAAAAATATGGGTCCAAAATTTGAAAAAAAAACGTCATACTATACTATGTCGTCCAAAATTGACACATTTTTTTTAAAACAATTTTTTGGTCTAAAAAAAGCGTCATACGTCGTCCGAAATTTGATTAATACGTATTACTATACTATATCATACAAATGTGACAACTTTTGAGGGAAAAAAAATTTAGTACAAAATTTGAAAAAAACGCCATACTATACTATGTCGTCCAAAATTTTATTTTAAAAAAAAAAATCTATTTTTTGGTCTAAAAAAGCGTCATACGTTGTCCGAATTTTACCAATACGTAATACTATACTATATCATCCAAATGTGACAACTTTTGAGGGAAAAAAAATTTAGTACAAAATTTGAAAAAAACGCCATACTATACTATGTCGTCCAAAATTTTATTTTTAAAAAAAAAATCTATTTTTTGGTCTAAAAAAGCGTCATACGTTGTCCGAATTTTACCAATACGTAATACTATACTATATCATCCAAGTGTGACAACTTTTGAGGGAAAAAAAATTTGGTCCAAAATTTGAAAAAAACCTCATACTATACTATGTCGTCCAAAATTTGACAAAAAAAAATTCAAAATAATTTTTTTGGTTAAAAAAGTGTCATACGTCGTCCGAATTTTACCAATATGTAATACTATACTATATCATCCAAATGTGACAACTTTTGAGGGAAAAAAAATTTAGTACAAAATTTGGAAAAAACGCCATACTATACTATGTCGTCCAAAATTTTATTTAAAAAAAAATAATCTATTTTTTGGTCTAAAAAAGCGTCATACGTTGTCCGAATTTTACCAATACGTAATACTATACTATATCATCCAAATGTGACAACTTTTGAGAAAAAAAAAATTTGGTCCAAAATTTGAAAAAAACGTCATACTATACTATGTCGTCCAAAATTTGACAAAAAATAATTCAAAATAATTTTTTGGGTTAAAAAAGTGTCATACGTCGTCCGAATTTTACCAATACGTAATACTATACTATATCATCCAAATGTGACAACTTTTGAGGGAAAAAAAATTTGGTCCAAAATTTGAAAAAAACGCCATACTATACTATGTCGTCCAAAATTTGACAAAAAAAAATTCAAAATAATTTTTTGGGTTAAAAAAGTGTCATACGTCGTCCGAATTTTACCAATATGTAATACTATACTATATCATCCAAATGTGACAACTTTTGAGGGAAAAAAAATTTAGTACAAAATTTGAAAAAAACGCCATACTATACTATGTCGTCCAAAATTTTATTTAAAAAAAAAAAATCTATTTTTTGGTCTAAAAAAGCGTCATACGTTGTCCGAATTTTACCAATACGTAATACTATACTATTTCATCCAAATGTGACAACTTTTGAGAAAAAAAAAATTTGGTCCAAAATTTGAAAAAAACGTCATACTATACTATGTCGTCCAAAATTTGACAAAAAAAAATCCAAAATAATTTTTTGGGTTAAAAAAGTGTCATACGTCGTCCGAATTTTACCAATATGTAATACTATACTATATCATCCAAATGTGACAACTTTTGAGGGAAAAAAAATTTAGTACAAAATTTGAAAAAAACGCCATACTATACTATGTCGTCCAAAATTTTATTTTTTTTTAAAAAAATCTATTTTTTGGTCTAAAAAAGCGTCATACGTTGTCTGAAACTTGACAAATACTTAATACTATACTATATCATCCAAATGTGACAACTTTTGAGAAAAAAAAAATTTGGTCCAAAATTTGAAAAAAACGTCATACTATACTATGTCGTACAAAATTTGACAAAAAAAAATTCAAAATAATTTTTTGGTTTAAAAAAGTGTCATACGTCGTCCGAATTTTACCAATACGTAATACTATACTATATCATCCAAATGTGACAACTTTTGAGAAAAAAAAAATTTGGTCCAAAATTTGAAAAAAACGTCATACGTCGTCCGAAACTTGACAAATACTTAATACTATACTATATCATCCAAATGTGACAACTTTTGAGAAAAAAAAAATTTGGTCCAAAATTTGAAAAAAACGTCATACTATACTATGTCGTCCAAAATTTGACAAAAAAAAATCCAAAATAATTTTTTGGGTTAAAAAAGTGTCATACGTCGTCCGAATTTTACCAATATGTAATACTATACTATATCATCCAAATGTGACAACTTTTGAGAAAAAAAAAATTTAGTACAAAATTTGAAAAAAACGCCATACTATACTATGTCGTCCAAAATTTTATTTTTAAAAAAAAAAATCTATTTTTTGGTCTAAAAAAGCGTCATACGTTGTCCGAATTTTACCAATACGTAATACTATACTATATCATCCAAATGTGACAACTTTTGAGAAAAAAAAAATTTGGTCCAAAATTTGCAAAAAACGTCATACTATACTATGTCGTCCAAAATTTGACAATTTTTTTCAAAATAATTTTTTGGTCTAAAAAAGCGTCATACGTTGTCCGAAATTTGACAAATACGTAATACTATACTATATCATCCAAATGTGACAACTTTTGAGAAAAAAAAATGGTCCAAAATTTGAAAAAAACGTCATACTATACTATGTCGTCCAAAATTTGACAAAAAAAAATTCAAAATAATTTTTTGGGTTAAAAAAGTGTCATACGTCGTCCGAATTTTACCAATATGTAATACTATACTATATCATCCAAATGTGACAACTTTTGAGGGAAAAAAAATTTAGTACAAAATTTGAAAAAAACGCCATACTATACTATGTCGTCCAAAATTTTATTTAAAAAAAAAAAATCTATTTTTTGGTCTAAAAAAGCGTCATACGTTGTCCGAATTTTACCAATACGTAATACTATACTATTTCATCCAAATGTGACAACTTTTGAGAAAAAAAAAATTTGGTCCAAAATTTGAAAAAAACGTCATACTATACTATGTCGTCCAAAATTTGACAATTTTTTTCAAAATAATTTTTTGGTCTAAAAAAGCGTCATACGTCGTCCGAATTTTACCAATACGTTATACTATACTATATCATTCAAATGTGACAACTTTTGAGAAAAAAAAGAATTTGGTCCAAAATTTGAAAAAAACGTCATACTATACTATGTCGTCCAAAATTAGACAAAAAAAAATCCAAAATTATTTTTTGGGTTAAAAAAGTGTCACACGTCGTCCGAATTTTACCAATATGTAATACTATACTATATCATCCAAATGTGACAACTTTTGAGGGAAAAAAAATTTAGTACAAAATTTGAAAAAAACGTCATACTATACTATGTCGTACAAAATTTGACAAAAAAAAATTCAAAATAATTTTTTGGTTTAAAAGAGTGTCATACGTCGTCCAAAATTTGACAATTTTTTTCAAAATAATTTTTTGGTCTAAAAAAGGCGTCAAACGTCGTCCGAAACTTGACAAATACGTAATACTATACTATATCATCCAAATGTGACAACTTTTGAGAAAAAAAAAATTTGGTCCAAAATTTGAAAAAAACGTCATACTATACTATGTCGTACAAAATTTGACAAAAAAAAATTCAAAATAATTTTTTGGTTTAAAAAAGTGTCATACGTCGTCCGAATTTTACCAATACGTAATACTATACTTTATCATCCAAATGTGACAACTTTTGAGAAAAAAAAAATTTGGTCCAAAATTTGAAAAAAACGTCATACTATACTATGTCATCCAAAATTTGACAAAAAAAAATCCAAAATAATTTTTTGGGTTAAAAAAGTGTCATACGTCGTCCGAATTTTACCAATATGTAATACTATACTATATCATCCAAATGTGACAACTTTTGAGGGAAAAAAAATTTAGTACAAAATTTGAAAAAAACGCCATACTATACTATGTCGTCCAAAATTTTATTTTTTTAAAAAAAAATCTATTTTTTGGTCTAAAAAAGCGTCATAAGTTGTCTGAAACTTGACAAATACTTAATACTATACTATATCATCCAAATGTGACAACTTTTGAGAAAAAAAAAATTTGGTCCAAAATTTGAAAAAAACGTCATACAATACTATGTCGTCCAAAATTTGACAAAAAGAAATCCAAAATAATTTTTTGGGTTAAAAAAGTGTCATACGTCGTCCGAATTTTACCAATATGTAATACTATACTATATCATCCAAATGTGACAACTTTTGAGAAAAAAAAAATTTAGTACAAAATTTGAAAAAAACGCCATACTATACTATGTCGTCCAAAATTTTATTTTTAAAAAAAAAAATCTATTTTTTGGTCTAAAAAAGCGTCATACGTTGTCCGAATTTTACCAATACGTAATACTATACTATATCATCCAAATGTGACAACTTTTGAGAAAAAAAAAATTTGGTCCAAAATTTGCAAAAAACGTCATACTATACTATGTCGTCCAAAATTTGACAATTTTTTTCAAAATAATTTTTTGGTCTAAAAAAGCGTCATACGTTGTCCGAAATTTGACAAATACGTAATACTATACTATATCATCCAAATGTGACAACTTTTGAGAAAAAAAAAATGGTCCAAAATTTGAAAAAAACGTCATACTATACTATGTCGTCCAAAATTTGACAAAAAAAAATTCAAAATAATTTTTTGGGTTAAAAAAGTGTCATACGTCGTCCGAATTTTACCAATATGTAATACTATACTATATCATCCAAATGTGACAACTTTTGAGAAAAAAAAAATTTGGTCCAAAATTTGAAAAAAACGTCATACGTCGTCCGAAACTTGACAAATACTTAATACTATACTATATCATCCAAATGTGACAACTTTTGAGAAAAAAAAAATTTGATCCAAAATTTGAAAAAAACGTCATACTATACTATGTCGTCCAAAATTTGACAATTTTTTTCAAAATAATTTTTTGGTCTAAAAAAGCGTCATACGTTGTCCGAAATTTGACAAATACGTAATACTATACTATATCATCCAAATGTGACAACTTTTGAGAAAAAAAAAATGGTCCAAAATTTGAAAAAAACGTCATACTATACTATGTCGTCCAAAATTTGACAAAAAAAAATTCAAAATAATTTTTTGGGTTAAAAAAGTGTCATACGTCGTCCGAATTTTACCAATATGTAATACTATACTATATCATCCAAATGTGACAACTTTTGAGGGAAAGAAATGTAGTACAAAATTTTAAAAAAACGCCATACTATACTATGTCATCCAAAATTTTATTTAAAAAAAAAATAATCTATTTTTTGGTCTAAAAAAGCGTCATACGTTGTCCGAAACTTGACAAATACTTAATACTATACTATATCATCCAAATGTGACAACTTTTGAGAAAAAAAAAATTTGGTCCAAAATTTGAAAAAAACGTCATACTATACTATGTCGTCCAAAATTTGACAAAAAAAAATCCAAAATAATTTTTTGGGTTAAAAAAGTGTCATACGTCGTCCGAATTTTACCAATATGTAATACTATACTATATCATCCAAATGTGACAACTTTTGAGAAAAAAAAAATTTGGTCCAAAATTTGAAAAAAACGTCATACGTCGTCCGAAACTTGACAAATACTTAATACTATACTATATCATCCAAATGTGACAACTTTTGAGAAAAAAAAATTGAGTACAAAATTTGAAAAAAACGTCATACTATACTATGTCGTACAAAATTTTAAAACAATTTCGAAAAACATTTTTTGGTCTAAAAAGGCGTCATATGTCGTCCGAAATTTGACTAAAACGTAATACTATACTATGTCGTCCAGAATTTTACCAAAAAGTTATTTTAATTCCGTGACGTGTTTTATCAAAAAATCGTTATAGTAACGTCAAAATCTTTAACATTTAAAAGTGAAAAATGTTGTAAAAATACATTAAAAAAACATGGTCTAATAAGACACTGTAAAAACATCATGGTAAAGTTGAACATCAGAAACATAAATAGTCCTTTTTGTTGTCAGGCAGGTTTTCATGGACACGATAAATGATTCATTCACAGAGTCATTCAACATTAATAAGAACAGAGGACGAGGCACATGTCCAAATAAAGACACGTTTCCAGTGGACGTACTGTGGCTGCACCACAGGGACAAACTGACTTAGTTTTTTAACAAGTTTGTAAACCACTCACTCTCCCACACCAAAGTCCATAGAGTAAACCAGTGATTTTAACATCACAGCACACAGGAGTTCACAGGAGTTGTTGATCCACTGCTGCCTCCATCACTAACTTACAATGACTGATTTTAGTGAATTCAGCTTTTAAAATATTTACTTTAGACTTAACTCAGTGACACAAAGTGACCACACGAGGCAGCAGAGGACCAGCAGCTCTTGTGTCCCTGTGAGCTAAAATCACTGGTTTTCTCTATGGACTTTGGTGTGGGAGAGTGAGACCTGCGTCTCAAACACTCACCGAGTCTCTGGGAGCTTTGACTTTATTCCTGGCGTCGGATGGAGATTCAGCTTTGATAAAAGCACGTTAAATAAAACATGCAGTGATTATTATTATCCACACACACACACACACGCACACACACACACAGAGGACACACTGTGAGACGGTAAAAGACGTTTACTTCAGCACAAAAACACACAAACGACATCAGTTATTACATCTGTTCAACAACACAATCGACTCCAGGTGGATTTTTTAAATTCACATTTAAAGGTGCATTATGTAATAAATGATAAAATCCTACTAATATGTCACAGAGACTCAGGAATAATGTTCATATAACAAACTGAACTCACCAACAACAACAGTACAGACAAAATATTTGCGTTAAACAAAATATTTTGCAGACTGCGAATCATGTTTATGTTTTGAAATCATGTTTTGGCGTCATGTGGCGCCACCTACCGCCGTCTACCAATCACTGCAGTCAGTAGAGTCTCAGCTGCCGAGCAACCACGGGTTGTCAGTTACATCAGAAAACGAAAACTAAAAGACCTAAAGGTGTTTTGAATTTGAGCGTAGTAACCGTTTTTGGCCACATTCTTACATATAGCGCCTTTAAATGTTAATTCTCTTTTTGCAGCTAAAAACAAAGCTTCATACACAGCAAACACACAGTGACAATAATAATGATTTGTTGTTTTTAACGGCGTTTGTGAGAAAAAACTTGATCAAATTGAACAATATGAGAGAAAAATATAGATCGTAAAAAAGGACGTAAAAGGGCGTAAAAGGACGTAAAAGGGCGTAAAAGGGCGTAAAAAGACGTAAAAGGACGTAAAAGGGCGTAAAAAGACGTAAAAGGGCGTAAAAGGACGTAAAAGGACATAAAAGGACGTAGAAGGGCGTAAAAGGGCGTAAAAAGACGTAAAAGGGCGTAAAAGGACGTAAAAGGACGTAAAAGGACGTCGGTCGACACTCGTCACTCGAGGAACAGATGAGCGGGGACGCTCTCCTCCAGAGGAATGTCCGGGTAAGTGAACACTTCGATGGTTTTCTGGAAAACAGAGCGTACATAAAAACATTGCGTTATCGTAAATAAAAAAAAACACGTACAAACAAAAACGCAGACATGAAAACCGTCGCCTCACCGTCTCGCTGCTCAGTAATTCTTCTCTGGGCGTCGTGAGCAGGAACTGGAACAGATTGTACTTCTGGAACAAACTGTACACAAAAATAAATAATTAAAATAAAGTAAAAATGAAAGAAAGAAGGAAAGAAAGAATAATCTGATAAATAAATCCGATCCGTGACCTGGTTTTGAAGTAACTCGTGAGTTCTTTGGCGTCTTCTACGTCCAGCAGCGGCGTGGAATCGTCCTCCGTCGACGAGCTCTGGCAGGCGGGCGCTAACGCCTTAGCGAACTCGCCCAGGTTCTCCACCATACACATGTTCTTGTCTGCGAGGAAAGACGACAACAACGTGCGCTAAAGATTTAGCTCGGTCGGTAACATGTTGAGCTAGCTAGGATCAGCAGGTAGAGCGGTTACTAGTTAGGTAGCCAATTAGAGAGTTTTTGAATTAGTAGCAACAATGATGAGCTACTAGCCCGCTAACTATCTAAGGTCAGTAGGTAGAAAGGTAGCTAGTTAGCCAGTTAGAGCAGCAGGTAGCTAGGTATAGGTTGGCAGCCTGGTCAATTATTAGGTAACCAAGTGGGTAGGTGGCTAAGTAGAAGGGCAGGTAAGTAGCTAGGTCAATCGGTATGTCGGTGCTAGGTAGATAGCTCGGTATCTCAGTGAGCAGGTGGTTAGGTACATTCGTAAGTAGATAGCTTTGTTTCTTATTAGTCAGTTATTGGTTAGTTAGCTCAGCAGATCAGTAAGAAGCAACAAGGAGGAACTACTAGGCCTCTACGAGCGCTAACTAACTCAATCGGTAGCTTGTTAGCTATAGAGAGCAATAGGTAGGTAGTTAGATAGGTCAGTTGGTAGGTAGCTAAGTCGTATGTTGTCCAAAACTTGACAAAAATGTCATACTTCAGTTGTTGTTGTCCAAAATACTAGCGCTAACTAGCTTGAGTCAGTAGGTAAATCGGTAGCTTGTTAGCTAGATAGAGCAATAGGTAGGTAGCTGTGTAGAATGGTGGGAAGTTAGCTAATTATTTAGTTCAGGATGCAGATAAGTTGGTAGGAAGGTATTAAAATCAGTGGTGAGCTAGGTTAGCAGTTTAGTAGGTAGTTAGCCTGGTCGATCAGTAAGTAGCCAACTACTAGGAGCTAGCCGGAGAGCTAGGTCCGCAATCGTCCGTACGACAGTTTGTAAACAGTGGACAGACACTTTGGTGGTTAGCTAACTAGCCGGTGCGTTGTTAGCGAACCTCGTATGTTCTCCAGTAGCATCTGTAGCACAGCGACGCAGAACGACGTCTGTGTCGGACTGAAGTTCGATTCTTTGGTCCAACTGAAAACTGAGCCGTAGAAATCCAGGAGCGCGGCTTCTCTCATGCAGGTGTCGGGATTCTGGAGGTCGAGGATCTGCTTCAGCTCCCTGTTCACCATCAGATTACAGAGTACAGATGAAGAGAATAAACGCTTGTGCATAAATAAATAAATAAACGAAGGATTCAAACTCACGTCTCCAGCTCGTCTTTGTTGCAGTGCAGCAGCTCCTCGATGCTGCGACTCGGCGGTGATTCGTATTTCCACTGAATGAACGTCACCTCTTTCTAAACAACAACAACAACAACAACGATGACGTCACAGTCACATGACCTCGTTTACACTGATCATCGTCATCATTATTATCTTTATTATTTATCATTATTACCTGGAGATTTGCATCTTTTCCTTTCAGCTGCTTCTTTCTTTTAGTTCGTCCAGCTGTACCAGGCATTTTATTATAATAATAATAATAATAATAATAATGATAATAATAATAGAAACAATAGTTTTCTTTATGGCGATCGTCTAAAAACACAAGTTATTAAACACCAAATTAAAGTCACACTTTTTTATAATGAAAGTTTTAATAAAAGGAATTTTAAAAACATAAAAAGACAAAAGGACGAAAGATAAAGACGAGACGTCGTCCTTTTATGTTAATGTGACTGAATTTTACAGCGGGAAAAAAACAAGTTTTTGATCGAATCATCTGGGACAAAATAAACTGGGATTAAAAAGATTATTTTTTCTTTACTTAATATTATTATTATTGTGTTGAGAATTCATTTATTTATTCAGGTTTTCTTGAATTTTATTTACACATTTAATCAAATTTTTATTTATTTATTCATTTTATAAGAATGCCGTGTCAGCGTTCCCATGGCAAAAAAACACAAAATAAAACATAATAAATTTAAAATGACATTTAAAGAGTTTTATTTAGTATTATTTTCTTAATATTAAATGTTTTTAATTTATTTTTTTAATCAGAACCAGAATAATTTTTTTTTTACCATAGGTTGTTGTTTTTTAGACCAAAACGTGTAAATTATCAACAATTAAACCTTAAATAATGTTCATATTAACTGTAAAAGTTTATAAAACTTATAAATATATATTTTTTCTACTTCAAAATCAACCCAAACGTCAGTTTAGATTCAGCAGCAGATTTTATTTCTAATAAATGTTCGTTTTTATTTAAAAACTCCGTCGCTAGGTCAAAGGAAACAGTGGTGAGTGTTTAGGAGACGACGGAGGACGTAACAGCGGCGGTCACGTGACGTCATCACACACGCGCGCGCTCACGCACACACACACATATTCATACACACCTGTGACGTCACCTGTGATCGATTATTACCTGACGTTCTTCGTCTTTCACGTTCAGCTGCTCCTTCTTCTCGCGCCGCGTCACTCCGGCCGCCATGTTTGTTGTGGAGTGGTCGTCATAGCAACGTGCTTTTATTTTGAAGGTACAATGATTTTTTTTGTTTCCGTTTTTTTTTTTATCTTTTAATTATCATTATTTTATAGCTTAACATACGGCGGTTGTCGCGGCAACGTGCCTTTATTTTGAAGGCATAATGATTTTTTGTTTCCGTTTTTTTTTTTTTTAATCTTTTAATTAACATTATTTTATTGCTAACAAACGGCGGTTGTCGCGGCAACGTGCTTTTATTTTGAAGGTATAATGATTTTTGTTTCGTTTTTTTTTTTTTTTAATCTTTTAATTAACATTATTGTATAATAACAGCTTCACATACGGCGGTTGTCACGGCAACGTGCTTTTATTTTGAAGGTATTATGACTGTTGTTGATATTTATCTCTTAATTAACATTATCATCATCAGCAGGATGTTTTATTATTATTTTTTTTAAATTACACTTTCTGTAAAAATCTGAGTTTAAAAAAACAAACAAATAAAATCTGTTTCATTTTTATCAAACAAAAAAAAGATTTATTCAACATCGTCGCGTTTAACTCTTATTTGTGGAAATTGTGGGAGGAGTTAGCCACGTTAGCCAAATAGTAAATAAAAGAAAAATGACGACTCAGCATTTTTTGGCCGGTTCGTTCCATTTACATCGGAGGTCGGAAGTCAGAATTTGGGGTTTCTGAGTTTGAAATCGTGATAATATTTCCTAAATTTAGTTTGTTTATAATAAACAAACGGGGCCCCTCATAACCCCGCCCCCTCGTAACCCCGCCCCCTCCCCTCTGGTTGCGGCTGTGTCCACATTAACGTGTTTAAACGTGATAAATGTGTCACTAAAGTAACAGGAAACACATTTAAATTATTATATTTAATTATCTTTCTGTGGACCGGAAGTGGGCCACGAACCACGAGTTTGAAACGCGTGCTTTAGGGTTCGTAATTTTCTTTTGCTTCAATCTAAACGCAGCTTCCGTTGCCATGGTTACCGCCACATCCTCACACACGCTCCGCCCCCCGCACACGGTGGACTCCGCCCACTTTCTCTACGTCACAGGCGGGTTCCGGTAGTCAGTCTGATGAGATGAGATCAGAGGAGGAGGAGGAGGAGAGAGCTCCTTCCTCATCATCATCCTCATCCTCCTCTCATCCACTGCTGCGTCAGCACGCACGCACGCGCGCGCCCGCGCGGACCGCGAGAGAGTCCGTGTCCATGTATCCCGCCGCCCACGCACGTGCGTCGTCGCCCACAGCTGGAGAAGTGACGATGTTGATGAAGAAGATGATGGAGGAGGAAGAGGAGGAGGAAGAGGAGGCGGCACCGGGACACCGTGTCTGGCCGTCAGTGGCGCTCGTGCAGCGGCGCAGCTGAGCTCCGAGCTCCGGTCTTCTGTGATCGGATCATCCGAGAAAAAACCCAAAAAACTGATAATCCGACTGAAAAAAACACGTCTTTTCTTCATGGAGCCTCTGCAGGGCGCGGGCTGAGCGGTCACCAGGGGGCGCCAGAGAGTAACTCCACCAAAGCTCATGGTAAGTTTCTGTTTGTTGTTTTTGTTGTTTTTGTTCCATCGTCACTGAGAAAAAAAAAAAAAACACGTAAAACTGTACGATAAATATCAGTTAAAGCGAATCCAGATCAAATGTTTCGAGCACATTCTCGAGTTCCTACGACAAATTTATTACGAATTTTAGTTCGTCATTTCACATATTTCCAGTCTGTGTTGACGAACAAAAACGTTCGGCGAAACGAGAATAAATAAAGTTAACGTGGATTCAAAACAAAGATTACCGACATTGGAGCGAGTTCTCGTAGAATAAAGTCGCAACAATTTAATCCCAAACACGAAGAATATTTAGAAACGGTGACACGGCGTCAGTTAGCATAACCAGATTACGCTGCTGGATGTAATCGGATTACTTTACGTCAGATTAATTTGGTTTATATAATCTGATTAATCAGATTATTTGACCATATCTAATTTAACTATACTGAGATATCTGAATTAGATATGTTCAAATAATCCCAAATAATTGCGTGTAATCAGATTACTTCAGTGGGGAATGTATTGAGATTACCTCAGTGTTTGCAATCTGGCAAATTTTTGTTTACATAATCAGATTAATTCAGTGGTTTTTGTCAGATTATCCGAGTGTATGTAATTCAGATATTTTAGTAAACATAATCAGATTATTTCAGTGGACACAATCAGATTCTTCTAGGGAATGTATTGAGATGACCTAGTTGATGTATTCAGATTATTTTCGTGTATGTAATCAGATTACAGATTATAGATGCGGTTAAAAAAGGCTGTTTTTTATCCACATAATCAGATTAATGCAGTGGTTTTAATCAGATTGAGTGAATCTAATTCAGTTATTTTAGTAAACATAATCAGATTATTCTGGTGTGTGTATTCAGATTACAGTAGGCAGTTAAAATCAGAATACTTCAGACTATTTTTGTTCACATATTTTAGATTATCATGCAAGTTTCTGTAATTATTGCGGTGGATGTATTCAGATTACACAGCTGTATGAAACCAGATTGAACCAGATTAAAATCCCAGTTTCACTGTGTTACAATCAACGATTCTGAGAACACAAATACATAAAATTAAAGATGTTATTTTTTTTAAATGTAATTTTGTTGATTCCATATATGTGTATATATATATATATGTGTGTGTATATATATATATGTGTATATGTGTATATATATATATACATGTATATATATATATATATACACAAATCCATACATATATATACACATATAAATATATATATATATATACACATCCATACATATATATACATATAAATATGTGTATATATATATATACGCATACATATATATATATATACGTATATATATATATATATATATATACATAATATATACATATATACGTATATATATATATATATATATATATATATACATAATATATACATATATACGTATATATATACATGCACATATATTTACATACATATATATACATATATACATACATATATACATACATACATATACATATATACATACATACATATACATATATATACATACATACATATACATATATATATACATACATATATATACACATACATACGTAAATACACATACATATATAAATATATTATATATACATATAACAAATATGTGCATTTATTAAATATAATAAATGTGTCAAAAAGTCTGAGACATTTGATCATAATTTGACGAAAATCTAAGAGCAGATCTCGTCTCATGTCACCATGTGTAGATTTAATAAAGATATATATACATATATATATGTATTATTTATATTACTTCCAAAGTAATATTTAGAAAGCGGTGAAACAAACGCAGCGTGTTGATATTTTAATGAACTTTATCTCTGCGACGCCATGAAAACTCGCAGGAGAAAGAAACATGAAAACTAAATGGTACGCGGCCGCTCATGTGAGCCAAAAACACTGATCTGCTTCCTCATGTGTGTGAGTGTGAGCGAGTGAGCGTGTGTGTGTGTGTGTGTGTGTGTGTGTGTGTGTGTGTGTGTGTTCTGGAGACACTGTCATGTCCTCTCTCGTCTCATCTGTGTCTCAGTGGGACAGCAGCAGCTCCCTCATCACGTCCCACTGAACATCCATGACTGATTAAATCCTAACTGCAGATCCTGGGGAACGCAATGAAATGGAAGGAAAAACACACACACACACACACACACACATACACACACACGTACTTGCTGCATACTGAGGACCATCATTTCCACTTTATAAATCACCACAATTACAAAAATCTACTTCATGAATGACATCTACATATAAAATACTGGTTGCAGTACAATAAAATGTCTGCAGGTGGAGCCCCAGAGCAAAAAGGGCTGGAAATTTTTTTTGATTTTTTTTTTTTTTTTTGGTCGAAATTTTGACAAAAATGTCATACTATACTGTCGGACAAAATTTGAAAAAAATCTTTGACAGAAACATTTTGGTCCAAAATTTGGCCCAAAATTTGACAAGACGTCATACTATACTATGTCGTCCAAAATTTGAAAAAAAATTGACCCCAATTTTTTGGCCTAAATTTGAAAAAAATTGACAAAAAAAAAGTGGTCCAAAATTTGACAAAAAAAAAATGGACCCAAAATTTTTGGTCCAAAATTTGACAAAAACGTCATACTATACTATGTCATCCAAAAGTTGAAAAAAATTTGCCAACAAATTTTTTTACCCAGAATTTGACAAAAAATGTTGGTCCAAAATTTGAAAAAACGTCGCACTATACTATGTTGTCCAAAATTTGAATTTTTTTTTTTTTAACAAATTCAGTATAACATGTTATATGAACCTAAGCAAGTGATTTCAATGAAAACAGAGTGAGGACCGGCCAAAATGTCCTCACTCTGTAAAAATGACCTCACTTTGTTGGTTAAAAACCCTCACTGGTCCTCAGTATGCTGCAAGTACAAGAACACACACTCACACACACACACACACACACACACACACACACACACACACACACACACACACACACACACACACACACACACACACACACACACACACGTGGATCTGTCGTGCAGACACTCATCACTTCTACTGTAGATATGAGTCATTTCTTTTCTCCTCTGATGCTCAGTCGTCTGAACTCGCTTTGACTCACAGTTAAGTGACTCTCTCTCTCTCTCTCTCTCTCTCTCTCTCTCTCACACACACACAATGATATCACATTTATTATTAGAGGACTTCCTGCTCTGCAGCAGTGGAGGAGGACGACTCCAAACTTGAGAAAACCACCTCACGTCCTGTATGAAAAGCTGAGGTTTGACCGCGTTCGCTGAGCTACGTCTGACACAAAAAACGAATGGACTCGTCAAACTTTAGATTTGTGTCAACATTTTTTTTTAAGAAGCAAATAAAAATATAGATTTAATCATTAAACAAACATGGGCGGGGCTTAGGAAGCTACCGCTAACTCAACGGACAAGGAAGTCGCCGTGGGCTTGGAGTCGATGTCCGTCTGGAACTCCTTCCCCAAGTTTTCTCCCCTCGACATCCGATTAAATTATTGTAAAAAACGTTGGATTCTTACAATCATGAGTGAGTCCATGAGCTGTCACTCAAAAACTCAGTAGCCAATCAGCAGGCAGCTTCCTAAAGCCCGCCCCCATGGTCAGAATCGCAAACAAAAAAAACCACAGCGCAAAGAACAAGTGATGGAGCACGAGAAAAAGTGAGGGAGTATAAAGAATGAGTGAGGGAGCATAAAGAACAAATCAGGGAGCGTAAAGAACAAATCAGGGAGCGTAAAGAACAAATGAGGGAGAGTAAAGAACAAGTGAGGGAGTGTAAAGAACAAGTGAGGGAGTGTAAAGAACAAATGAGGGAGCGTAAAGAACAAATGAGGGAGAGCAAAGAACAATTGAGGGAGTGTAAAGAACAAGTGAGGGAGTGTAAAGAACAAATGAGGGAGCGTAAATAACAAGTGAGGGAGTGTAAAGAACAAATGAGGGAGAGCAAAGAACAATTGAGGGAGTGTAAAGAACAAATGAGGGAGCGTAAAGAACAATTGAGGGAGCGTAAAGAACAAATGAGGGAGTGTAAAGAACAAATGAGGGAGCGTAAAGAACAATTGAGGGAGTGTAAAGAACAAATGAGGGAGTGCAAAGAACAATTGAGGGAGTGTAAAGAACAAGTGATGGAGCGCAAAGAATAAGTGAGGGAGCGTAAAGAACAAATTGAAAATAAACCGTGTGCTTGTTTGTTTGTGTTTGTTTGTGTTTGTTTGTTTGTGTTTGTTTGTGTTTACAGGATTTGAAGAGAGTGTTGTCTTTCCCGCCGTACCCTGGAGATTACCTCCATCCAGTGGTCTACGCCTGTACTGCAGTCATGCTGCTCTGTCTGCTCGTCTCCATCATGACCTACATCGTCCACCACAGGTTTGTCCAAGGGTCAACGTCACGTTTGTTTAAGTCTAGGTAGGTAGTTAGCTAGTTGGTAGGTGGGTAGATAGTTGCTAGGTAGGTAGATAGTTGGTAGGTAGATAGTTAACTAGTAGTTAGGTAGGCAGATAATAGCTAGGTAGGTAGTTAGCTAATTGATAGGTGGGTAAATAGTTGCTAGGTAGGTAGTTAGATAGTTACTAGGTAGGTAGTTAGCTGGTAGGTAGGTAGGTAGATAGGTAGGTAGTTAGCTAGTTGGTAGGTGGGTATACAGTTGCTAGGTAGGTAGTTAGCTGGTAGGTAGGTAGATAGATAGGTAGTAGGTAGGTCGGTAGATAGTTGCTATGTAGTTATATAGTTGCTAGGTAGGTAGATAGTTGGTAGGTAGATAGTTAACTAGTAGTTAGGTAGGCAGATAATAGGTAGGTAGTTAGCTAGTTGATAGGTGGGTAGATAGTAGCTAGGTAGTTGCAAGGTAGGTAGATAGTTGGTAGGTAGATAGTTAACTAGTAGTTAGGTAGGCAGATAATAGCTAGGTAGGTAGTTAGCTAATTGATAGGTGGGTATATAGTTGCTAGGTAAGTAGTTAGATAGTTACTAGGTAGGTAGTTAGCTGGTAGGTAGGTAGATAGGTAGGTAGTTAGCTAGTTGGTAGGTGGGTATACAGTTGCTAGGTAGGTAGTTAGCTGGTAGGTAGGTAGATAGGTAGTAGGTAGTTCGGTAGATAGTTGCTATGTAGCTAGTAGGCAGGTAGATAGTTTCTAGGTAGGTAGTTAGCTAGTAGGTAGATGGACAGTTGCTAGGTAGATAGCTGCTATGTAGGTATGTAGCTAGTAGGTAGGTAGATGGTTGGTAGTTAGGTAAGTAGATAAACTATAAGTAAACCTTATTCATTGACGTTACACATGTTAATTCGACATCGTACTAACGCGTGACTCTGTTTGCAGTGTGATCCGCATCAGCAGGAACGGCTGGCACATCCTCCTCAACTTCCTCTTTCACACCGGACTCACGTTTGGATTTTTTGCTGGAGGCATCAATCAGATCAACCTTCCGTTCGCGTGTCAAATCGTACGTTTTTGTTTTTTCCCTTTACGAACCAAGAGGTTATACTTTATATACATACAGTAGAGACACAAAACTCATACAAGCGTCATTTACATTTTAAAATCCACGTTACAGGTCGGCATCGTGCTGCACTACGCGTCTTTGTCGACGATGCTGTGGCTGACGTTCACGGCCAGAAACATCTGCAAAGACGTGTCCAAAGACCCACTGAGGGCCCAGGACAGGGGGCCGAGCCAGGGCCGCAGCAAACAAACCGTCATCGGGTAAAACTCACTACACCAGCGCCATCAAACCATTACAGCAGCCAATCAGATCAGCTCAAACACTTCACACAAGGATTGTGATGACACTGTTTGGCTAATATGTTCAGTTCATAGTGTATAAATGTAGCTTAGATGACAAACAACTCAGCAAAATCGCTCCAAATTAGCAGTTGTACTTGACGTTTGCCTTTTTTTTGTACAGATTTTATCTCATCAGTGATGGAATCCCTCTCATCATTGTTGGCGTTACTGCCGCACTTGGTCTGGATAACTACGGCAGCAGGGACGGTGCTCTGTAGTAAGTACGCGTCGTTTTCTGAAAGACAACGATTTTAAAATTAATTTACAATCTTTGTTTACCATCTTTTCCAGTTGCTGGATGGCATGGGAACCCAGTCTGGGAGGTTTCTACGCCCCGATGGCTCTCCTGGTCGTCGTCATGTCCGCGTACTTCCTGTGCACCTACGTCCAGCTGAAGCGCCACCCGGAGAGGAAGTACGAACTGCGCCTTCTGAGCGAAGAGCAGCAGCAGTTGTCGTCGTCCGGCGACTCAAACCATCGCTGTCACATAGACGCTGGTGCAGCCTCAGGACCGGTCGGGGACCGTCCGCCGTTTCCTACGGGTGTTTCAGTGCTGGCCAACGAGCACTCGTTTAAATCTCAGCTCCGCGCCACGGCCTTCACTCTTTTCCTCTTCTTAGCGACCTGTGCTTTAGGAGGACTGGCTGTGTCGCTGGGACATTTCCTGGACATGATCTTCAGCTGCCTGTACGGGGCTTTTTGCGTCACTCTGGGACTATTCCTTCTGATCCAGCACTGTGCCAAACGGGACGACGTGTGGCACCGCTGGTGGGTTTGCTGCCCGTCCAAGCCCAAAGCGGAGGACGGCGATGTCGGCGGGCAGAGTCGGATGCAGCCGGTCCACCGGCCCCACTGCCACCTGAACTCCACGTACTCAGGAAAGCAGCTCTCTCCTCACCTTTTGCCGAGTTCTTACAACAAATCGTCCCAAATCCCCGCGCCCGACCACGCGGGTCCGTGCTGCGTGGCTGTGATGAGCCCCGTCTCGCCTCTCGCGGATCCAACGCTGTCGCCGCGTCCGCAGTCGCTGCCCGATGAGCTCCCCCGCCCCGCGCTGCCTCTCCAGAGCTGCCTTATCAACAGGACAAAGTCGCACTCCTTCAACCGCCCTCGTCCTTGCCTGCAGGACTTTCGCTCCCAAATGATTTCCACCAGTGTGGACGGGAGCATGCAGAGCTCCCACCTGGACAGCCCCGCGCACCACCGCGAAGGCTCCAGCAACAGCCCACACGCGGATCTCCAGCTTCCCTGCCCCAGCCCTCACTTGGATAAGCAGCCGGCCTCCTGCCACACCTTACAACGCCAGACCTCCTGCCACAGCGCGCAAGACTCGACGCCTTCCGGCCACGGCCACGCGCACAACATGCACGACAGCGTCACTTCCTGTCACAGCCTCCTCTTGCCTTCTCACGGGGTCCACGCCTGCCAGTGGCACATGTACAGCTCAGCCGACCCGTCCTCCACCCTGAGCTGCTGCCCCGACAAACCCGATCCCTTCAACAACCTTCAGTATCACCAAGACCGCGACGCTTACGGCTGCGCGTCGAAGACGGTCGACAAAGAGGGAAAGGATTCTCTCTGCGACGACGCCGAGCAGGAAGGGTTCCCGAGAAACACTCTGCCTCGGCGTCACGGCGCCGTCAACCTACGAGGAACCATTGCCCGAAACAGGAGTCTGCAGGAAGACAACCTGTTCGGTTCGGACGCCTCAAGAAACATACGGACCGGCCGGTGGAAAAATGAAACCACTGTATAGTTTACTAACGCTTCGATGTGCCGGTCTCCACAGCAGTTCCTCAAAGTTCTTCTTCAGTGTTCAGTGGTTTTCACAACTTTGCCCTTAAAAGCCCCAGTTGATCTTCCATCTGGGCCCTGAGGACCCGTCAGAACCTTTAACGACTTCATTATCTTTGTGTGCTTCGAGTCAGTTTTATGAGGAATTTAAAGGTTTAGTGAACGCTGGCTCAATGCAGTTTAAAGATGCAGTCAGTGGTTTATGGCTTCCTGTGGGGGGCGCTGCACCTCGCTAGTTCCATAACATCTCAGCAAAAAGATCCAGAGTTTGACGAAACAAGTTCTTTAAATGTGTTGAGTTTGTGTTCTACCTGCATCCTATGCTACACCGTCTTCCACCAAATGGACTTCACAGGTCCAGACCAAAAAACCTAACCCTAGACTCGCAAGGGTTCAGGTCCATGTTAGATAGTGACAGAAGGGTCAAACAAGTGGCACCGAGAAGACACCGAGAGTCTAGATGACCGCGTACAAGCAGGTCAAATACAAAGATTACTCCTGCTTTGAGGTCTTAACAGGGTAAGACCCGTTAAGACCTCTACTGTCCTCGTCTGAGGTTTGCAAGTTTTCCGACCACAGGATTGGGATGTGCTGATTCTTTTAAACGGGCAAACTTAAAACTCCAATCGTCTTTGAGACGTTTGTGAGAAAAAGTTATCCCAGATCCACGCGGACCTGAAGATAATTAGAATCGTGGTCAGTCTTATGCAAAGAGGAAGTGTCGCTGAATGCTCCTTTAAATACTCGGGTCGATTCAAGTTGTTTTCAAGGGGAAATATGTAAGTAATTTTTTGGTATAATGACGACTTATCGTGGTTCTTTTCGGTCGTCCCAGTGTCGCATATCCAAATTAAATACGACCAACAAAGTACCAACGAGACAAATTGTAGCATCGCTGATGATGCAGTGGACCAGGATTTTGCGGATTTTTCCAACAACCAAATTCACAAAAGTTGAGATATTGGCATGAAGCGAGACTGGGGAAGAAGACACGCCTCCATTTCCATTTTTTTAACGCAAAGCAAAGACCAAATATCCACGGGTCGCGCTTAGGGATGCACGATATTTGACTTTTCCCCAATATCGGACGATTACCGACATAAATGTTTTTTTTTATTTCGTCTCTTCTGTCTTAAAAAGTTAACGTATAATAAATAACGTATATATAATATCGTGCATCCCTAGTTGTGCTTTCTCAAGTAACACAACGTAAAGATTCTCTCGGGGGGAACGTGCAACTACAACAGCTGTGGACATCCCATATTTTCACTAATATGCTGCCCCCTACTGGCTCATTTGGCTTTTTTCTACTCATTGCCCCTTTGTTTATTTGCCGAGTTGTATTTGAGTTGAATTGTGAGCATGTGTGTGTTTTTATGTGTGCAACGGTGCATGAGTTCATTCACACGTGGTGTGTTTGTTATATACGCACACATCGTATATATATATATATATTTATATTTGTTATTATGGATCCACCCTCGCAGAATCTATGACTAATGATATCGATAAAGAGTTGATGAGGATTTGTTTTGTAGAGACCACGTCGCGTAAATGCTGCCAAACTAAAGTTGCACTAACGTGAAAATGACGTCCGTTCAAAAAGAGAGGAAGGGCGATGTGCTAACGTAAGCTAGCTAAGCTAAAGTAAGAGCACAAACTTTGTACAGCGCCAAAACCACTGTGACGGGAAAACGTCGTAGCATCGAGCAAACTCGAACTCAGGTTTTTTGAAAATCATCAGCAAACTTTACGTCAGAGAGGTTTTTTTTTTTTTTTTTTTACCCCCGTTTAGCCGCGATTACGTTTTTAAAAATGTGGTTAAATTTCTGTTTCGTGAATTTGTACGAAAATTTAGATTAAATAGCTGGAGAAAAATTTACGCCCATTAGCCCATATTTCACGTAGCCTCCCTTTAAGTCGTGCTCTTCCTGTTTTTGAAAAAATAACGTTGGATTTTACGACACCAAGAGAGCGCGTCTGCTTTAGCAAAAACCAAAACGTGAAGAGGTTAGCGCCTTAGTTTTCATGAAACCATGTGTTTTACTCTGCTTACGGTAAAGCTACGAAGTCGGGCTGCCTGTGGAGGCGGAGCATAACATTTCCGATCTTTTTTTTCTTATTGATATTTTTCAGAGTCTTCAATTGATATTTGATGTATTAGTTGGAAGTCGTATTTCCAACTTAAAAACTTAAGAGCATTGTTAGCCACTGGTATCGCTAACAATGGCTAGCTTGAGACATGTTTGCATCCATGTTTTCTTTCCGACTTCGCAGGGAACTCGCGGTTCCGATTTTCAACTATAAATGGAAGGCACTATTACACCAGTTTAATTACACCTAGCAGCTAATAGCTAGTTTGGGAGCTAGCTGGTTAGCAGTTGGAGAGTTTTTGTCACTGTGAATTACCATTTTCATGAGAACACCAGCTAGCGAGTGGTTATCACTACCGTAATTAAAGGGATTTGGCCAAAATGTTCTATGGAATATAATAGTTTCGACTTCCAATGTAAATGGAACGCTAAATGCTAACCGCTGTTCTCCATCACCCGTCACTAAACTACCACTTTTATTATTATTCATGTTTTTCTCCAAAATAACAACATTTCCAATTCACGATATTTCGCAGAACATTCCGCTCATTTAAACCGTTTTGTCGTCACAGAAATGATTATTAAACGTCTCGTGTTTCGTACGTTAAAACACAGATTATTATTATTTTTTTTAAACGTGTTGCCACTTTTTTCCTAATGTGACGTAGCTTTGATGTGATCATCCAACCACAGGAGACGACCGTGGTCACGTGATGTGTCGTTGTGTCCCAGTGGTGCGACAGCTTTAATCGTCCCCCCCCCCCCCCCCGTCATCCTTCCTCATACTGTCGTTTTATAACACTGCACTATAAATAAAGATCTACTGTGATGAAAGGTCATGGGTTCATATTTGTGAATTATTAAATTCTACATTGTGTTTTAAAAATACATTTGACTTAGCTTACTTAGCTAATTAGCTTATATTTGTCTTTTACACATATTTTCCTGCTTTTATTCATTTTTCAAAATCTTTTACAGTGACTTAAAGCTTTAATTAACCGTTAACTGACGGTTATTAACGACATCAGCTTCTTCTTTTCAGACCCTTGAATACCTTTAAGAACATTAATTAACTGTTAAAATAGAATAGAACGGACATATAGAAAATATAGAAAGTCGTAAAAAAACAACGCACAGTTAAATTGAGATGAGAGGATTAGTTGTTAGCAAACAAAACAACAAATTGTTAAAGAGTTAAATTATATTATTATTATTTTTATATCTATTTATAGTTGCCAGGGGAACTCTGTAGCGCCTCCCAGAGGTCAAACTGTCAGGAAACTGCTTCCTTTTCCCTCATTCTTTCTACGAAAAGTTTAGTTTTTTGGGTGTTAAAGAATTATTCTATATGCAGACAACATTGCCGTTTATGTAAAGCGTTACCAAATATTTATAATGATCATTATTATTATTATAATAATCATAATAAATATGAGTTTTGTCCCCTCCCCCACACAGCGCCCTCCTCTTCCTCTTCCACAGCCACAGGCCTGAACCTCTTCAGCATCAAACAAGTCAAACAACATTATGCAGATATTCCTGACGCGAACGCGACCTATTTTGCAGACGACGTGAATTCGTTTCGTTTGTTCTGCGGCTCAAACAAACACCGCCTGTACCGACCGACGTCGTGCACGTCTTTCTTTATTTTTTATTATTTTAATATTTGTTTTATTAATTTAACACATTAATGTCTCGTGTAACAGTAAAATATTGCATTTTCAATAAATAACAGTGCTTCACACAGGGAAAATGCAACTCCCTGATAAAAAAAATATATATATATATAAAATGCAGATTGTTGACAGGTTTTCAGTATTTCATGAACCAAATAAAGTTCATGAAAGTTTCTCAGGTGAAGAATCAAAGGGTAAAACTGAGGAAAAATTCTCAATAGAGCAAAAAACTGTTATTCAAAATATGAATTATTAAATATATGGGTCTATATTCACTATTTTCTTCACAATGACAGCAAAAAATAAGAGAGTCACAAGTCCAACATCCTACACTATCTTGTCTTGTGCTGCCCTCATGTGGAGCTTTCTGGTACTGACGTCAACATGAGGGAACCGACTGTAATTTCGCCTGTTATATTTAAATATTTATCCTGGTTCCTCACAGAAGAACCTAATATTATGAAGTCGTATAAATACGATAATTGGATGTCGTTCAAAAATAAGAGTTCTCCATCAAATTTGCACCACATTAACAACATACAAATTCCTTGCTTTGAGGTGACCCCACAAAAAAATATATATTTTTAGTGGAACCATTTTTTTTTTAAAGAAAATTTCATGGAAAATTATGTTTTATTTTTTGTCATAATTTTTTTGGGAAAAAAATTCTCAAAAAAAATTTGTCAGACAAAATTTTTTGGGAAAAATTTTCACGGAATTTTTTTGGGGGGGAAATATTGTATAATTTTTTTGACGTTGACATTTTTTCCTCATGAATAAAAATGTTTATTGCAAAAAATAAAATACATTTTTTTTTTCTTAATATTATGTCTTCAATAACACTGAAGTGAATCCATCCGTATTTAAAGCTAAATTTTAAAAAATGAAAAAACAATAACACAAACGTGTCATTTCCATAATATGTACATTTATTTAGAGGAGAGTGAAGCACTAAGTTAAACAGAACGATACAGTACACATTGTCAACCTGCCAAAGGACGTTAGAGGCACTTAGCATGTGAGGAAAGAGAGCGAACAGGTTAATGTACATCATGAGTTCATCAACATCCCGACAGATTTTCAAAATAAAGCCCATCTAGGAGCAGAACCCACTTTTACAGTGAAGAAGAAGCCGATAAAAACAGTGTGTATGTTGTAAAACTGGAAACTTAACGTAACAAACGCTGTGTTCTGTCTCTGTTAATAATCATAATTCAAACGCATGACACAATATTTTCGCCATATTAGCATGATAGCATCACAACGCCGAGATATATTTGTTTTGACAGCTATTGTCACAAATTGAGTGACAATAGCTGTAATATCTTCTTATTTCAAGTATATGAGAGCAAAAACGTTCACATTTAGCCCTTGACATGATTTAATTTGATCCCAAAAAACTGTTTAAAAATACAAATATAAACTATGTGAATAATTATGGATGACTGGGATTTCAGACGTTTTATGCGGTAGTCTTTAGCGGAAGTTAAAGGGAACAAAAAATGATGCTTACGGTAAAATAAGCTAACTGGAATTAGCTAGCTAGCCTAGCAAAGTTGGTTGAACATTGTGCTGCTGCTGGTTTTGTTATTAAAAATTAGTTTTGCATATAATTGTAAATATTAAGATCAGAGAAGTCAGTATGTAGCCTAGTTAGCAAGGTTTACAAGGTGAAACTAGCTAGCTCAAGAAGTGAGACTAATGACTTTCCATGTTCAATGCGTTTTATTTAATTATTAATGTTCAACCCTTTAAAAACAGCTATTTTTGGGAAGCTGGCATTTTGTCGCCGCTAGGAACAAATGTGTCTACACTATGTTAACTTATAGTAGTAAAACTAGTAAACTAGTAGGATTAGGGTTAAATTTCTTATTAAATGAACCAAACAAAACAAGCCTTTAGGAGCAAACTGTGAATGTGTTTTTGAATTTGCATAAGCAGGTACTAAGCTAGGCTAACCACAAGCAGAATTTGAAGTGAAACGCTGGACAAAAGATTGTGAAAATGTGAAAAGTAGATCTGAATTCACAAGTAACTCTTTTCTCATTATTTGAGATTTAAGGGATTAATAATACAACTTTCATTAGAAAAGGGTTCCAATTTGACTTATTTTAATTAAACTTTGGGTTTAATTTAGAAACAAAAATGTGGACCTCACTGAGGTCAGAACGACAGAACAAGGAATTCAAAACACAAAAAACGTTAGCGTGATTTGCATTTTTCAGTCACGTTTGCATATTGAACGGAATAAAACATTCAGGTTCCCACAGTCGGATCATCGTGAAACACAATCTGTAACAACACAGAGACCAAGTCCTGTTACCGGCAAGAAAACGTAACATAAAAAACATAAACATAAATGTATGTACAGCACACGGAAGAGGACGGTGAGTTGATTTACAGAATATTAATGCAAGTGAAACGAGACATGTTCAGTAATCTATAATCATACAACGTCTGTCAACAAAACAAAAATAATGGGGAAATGCCAATTTTTTTGTGCTTTTTTTGGGGGGTGGGGTGAATTATTTAATAAAATAATTAATTTTTTTCAAATGTTGAAAATGTGAGATTTTGGGTTGATCCAGCAAACCACTCACAGTCAAAATAAAGACCTCTAGCTTAATGCTACCGAACCGAAAGAGTCTAAGTAAACGCATCATTTGCTTGAGTTGAACATTTTCAACTTTGGCTCAAACTTTGCGCCAAAACCTATCAGCGTTGACGTTTTATCAAGAGAGACCGTTAAAGTTAGCTAGGAAGTCGGTCTATCAAGTACGCACACGGGTGCGATAACTCCTGTTCGAGCGACCGCGACATTTCTCAGAGAGTTGTGGTCCAAGTGGCTTATACTGCGATATTTCGTAGTGGGTCGATTATTTACAGCGAGTTTGACGGATTTGACGCTAGCAAGAACTTCTTAGTGTACCAGTGTATGCATGCGTTTGCGTGTAGTGTACTGTTGATTCTGTAGAAAGTTTTCTGAAACCATTTTGTTACGTTCAAGAAGAAACCTCGTTTAAATTTGCATCGAGGTTTGTTTTCCACCGATAACAAATTTATCCATGTGGTTTTACAAGACGATGCTAACGAAATGTTAGCAACGAAATATTCCAAATGAATAAATTATAAGATCAGATTTTTGTCGACTATTTTGATAACCGATGAACTGGTTTTCAACATTTTACGGACAGTTTCATTCATAATGAAAACAATCGTTATTTGCCGTCCTAAATTTGAGAGTTGAAGTTAAAAATAAAAATCCACGTAAACGTACATTCCGAAAAGAAAACGGTGGGGTCTTCAAGATTTATCGTAGAATTCAGAAATATAAAAACAGATCCATTACTTCCATTAACAAAACCTAGTTTTATTGAAATTGCATAGGGTGTAGTATCATTATTATTATGGATTGATTTAGTTCCCCAAGTATTTGCATTGAGTGGTGAAGTTTCCCTGTTTAAAAAGAGACAGTATTTTCTAAAATAAGACAAATCTGCGACTTTGCCAAACTAAAAAAAAAAAAAACGCGATGAGAAACCTCCGACAAAAGCGTGATAACAGGTTGACAAACTCCTCGTAACAAAACGCCAACTACTCCTAATAAAAGTATAGTGTAAAAATGATGGTATCTGGTTAAATTAAAAATGTACATTAAAAAGGAATCATCTGGACAGAATATTTTTCCATTATCCCCCATAAGCGCAAAAAAACAAAACTTGAAAGTCTACAAGTTTTAGAGTCCGGGTGTTCAATAACAGTTTCCTGTGCTTATGTACAGGATATTAAAATATACAAAAAGTCCCTTAAACTCAGCCAATGCTTCTGTTTTTTAATATATATATATATATCTATATATTTCTGCGCAAAAATGACAAATCAAATGAATGTGAAATCACCTGAGAAATTTAATCCAACAACCTCTGCTGACGTTGTCCCCGCCCCTCGTTTAACCAGTGCTCTTACAACTCCTAATTTACAGTGTACCATTTTCACAGTTCAATGTGACCTGTGCATGCACGATTCAAAAAGACCATGCTCGCAGTACATCATTTACAAGAATATGCACCTTTTTGAAAAGATAGACCACGATTCACTGAAGATTTATGTACGGACGCGAGCGAACGCTCGATGGAAAGTCAATTAAAAAATATACAACTTTTTTGTTCAACCTCAAAAAAAGGACAGAATATAATCCGAGTCGTTTAAAAAGGTAGCGGGAAAACGCTCAAAACAGTTTATTCCAGTCTCTCGTCGCCTCCATGAGGTGGCGCTGGCCGTGACCGATCCAGTCTTCCTGGTTGTCGAAGAGACGACCGCAGAACCAGCAGTCAAACGCCGCGGACGCTCGTCGACAACCGGGTTCCACGACCTCGTATTTCTTTCTGCTTTTTTTCCTCAGCTTCATTTTCAGTATGAATCGTTCTCGGACAGAACTCCGAACCGGCCGAGGTCTCGGATCGTCGCCGTGAGATGAAGCACCTTTGGTTGAGTAGTTCTTCCCTTGAGCACCGAGTTCAGCGAGAGCTTGGACAGTTTTCTGAGACAGCGAGACCTTAGTGACGAAGCCTTTGTGCCTGTTCACGACCTTCATGATACCGGCTACTTCGGGGATGTCGGCATCAGGATGATTGAGCACCACGACGGGCTGGTACCTGCGAGGACATTTGATCTGCTGTAAAGAACTGAACGGGGAAAGCCTGAGAGTCCTTTCAACGTCTTTGGCGACAGGCTTCCACATCACAGCAGTGTCTTTGTCGGTTAGCGCTCGGTTTGAGAGCCGTCTTGCTTTGTGTAAAGTTTCCGGAAGCTCGTCAAACAGCGCTTTCCGTCTCCTTTTCCTTTGGCTTGGCGGCCGGATTGACCTCGGGGCTAAAACTGGCTTCTCGGCGTCGCGCAACTGCACCTTTACATTCATCTGTGGGCTTGAAATGCAGGATCCCTTGACATCTTTGTGCAGAGTGTTTTGGAGGGTGATCAGTTTCTTGACTCCATTGGAGACATTTGCATTAGATTTGTTTGAAGCCACCAGAAAACACTGGGTCTGAGGTCTGGTGGCCAAAAACAAAGGTTGACCGCTCGAGGTGGGG
Source organism: Microchirus variegatus (assembly GCF_963457635.1). Classification (NCBI taxonomy): domain Eukaryota; kingdom Metazoa; phylum Chordata; class Actinopteri; order Pleuronectiformes; family Soleidae; genus Microchirus; species Microchirus variegatus. The sequence goes on from NC_139819.1 coordinate 23,209,052, forward strand.
GCACCGCTGGAAGGAGTAACAAATTTAAATAGGACTTTCTTTGCAGAATTTTCACTGGTTTGGCTACACTGGACCCCATCCTGGTTGTTCAGAATTAGGCCAGCTTTGGTTTGAGAAATGTAGCGGAGCACGAATGCTTGTCGACCAGACTGAAGAGCACTGGATTTGTCTGCAGCACTCGCGGGCATGGCCAGAACTGGCCTGGAGTTCGCTGGGAGTTGTTTACTTGCTAATCTGAGGGTATTACTGCTAGGGGTGTGGACAAACGGAACAGGCTTCTGTACCAAGTAACAGGTAGGTTGTGCCTTTATTAATTTGTCCTTGGGTGTATTATGTGATGAGCTTGACAGTTGACAAAGTACAGGACCCTTTAAACCTGAACTTTGGATGAGATAGTGATTTGAGGAGGCGCTCAGACCTGGTTTAACAGCTTTGTCAGCAGTCCCTGCCTTTGGTGTCGACGCAGCTAACCCCCTGCTGTTCGGAGATAACGCTACGCCAGTTTGGTTACTCGACCGATCCGCGCTTGGCGTCATGTACGATACGTTAATCTGAGGATGTGCCGAGTTAGTGATCAGCTTGAAACCCGGGGTCGCCTTGACCTGCACGGGCATCGCAAATCGATTCTCGGCCGTCCTCAGCAGAACCGGCTGCTGGCTACCGTCTGGCAGTTGAAGAATTCGCAAAGTTGTTTTTGTTTGTTTCAAAGCATCGCTGAAAGCACCTGAGGTTTTTACTTTGTCCTTATTAAGTTGCTGGGAGATGATCGTGTCTGAATGTTCTTCCACAAAACTGCCAAAGGAACTACTCTTTGTTTCTGGGGGGTTTTTGGATACGGGAACGCAGTCCTCTTCTACTTTGATTATGTTAAAGTCTTGGAGCACCGAGTCAAAGTTCTCATCCTCAGTGAGAGGATCATCAACACCAGCTACGCACTCGTCAACCTCTATGTCACTCTCTGACATATTGTCCATACCGTCTGAATGTCTCCGAGATGTTTCCGGAGACTCCGTCAAGCTAAACTGCGATGATTCGCACGTACTCTCTCTGTCGGCGGACAGTTCAGACATGCTGCCGAAGCTGTGGTTAGTGTTAAGTGAAGAACAAAATGTTTCCTTGGAATAGTTGTGAAAGGTAAATACTTCTTGACTCGGCGAACACTGGGTGCCGGTTTCAGAGCCCACTGCACTCTCTCTGAGGCTAGCAGAATTGGTTGGGGATGATTCCGATTGAAGCGGTGAATTTGACGACAACCGTTTGAAACGATGCGGTCCGTTTTTATGACTAAACTCGGGTCTAAACCCATTCATCTTTCCGGGCGTGCTATGACAAAATTGGTTGTCGCTGTGTTCGTCGGCTTCTGAATCGCTCAACGGTAACGAGGCAGTTTCCTGGGCAACTCTAGAAAGCGACGACGAACGACGAGTGACCTTACCGGTGTTGTTTATTTTAGAAAAACTGTGGCTGGTTGTGGCTGAATTAAAAGTAGCAGAGGACAGGTTATTGTCTGAAGTACTTCGCTCAGAGGCAGATGTTTGACTTTGGTGACTTTGGTCACCCAGATCTTCATTTGTCAAGAAATCTGCGGAAGGATCATTAGTCTGGGCCCCGTTATCAACTCTGTCAAGGTTGCAAACAGAAGTTTCTTCCTCTTCAATCTTGACCTTCACTGCCATAATATCGTCTTCCTCCACCTGTAAGCAAGATCCATTTCTCGGTGAAACGGCGTAGGTGTGCAACGACGAACCCTTACCGTCAGCAGGGCATTCCCCGTTCTCAACTGAGCTCTTGACATTGTCTAACGCAGGTTTTGGTGCCACGTCGTTCTGGGCGGTCGAATCCTGTTTTGCCGTTGGTATTACTTTGAGGACGAGGTGTTTTTTACCGTCGACCATTTTGAAACCCATCACTTTGGTCGTGCAGTTGGGGGGAAGGGAGATTTTGTTCTTGACCATCAGAACCGTCAGCCCGTTGGGATTTTTGTGATTAGCAACATCAGAACCTGCAGAGTTGTCACCGTCCTGTAACATTAACGATTGCTCCAAGTTGTGAGAAACTTTACTCCAGCTGTTGTCCTTTTTAGTCCGATCCACATTATGGTGGACCTCCTCGATGGAAAGCTCTGGTTTGATTAGCCGGCCGTTTTGATTCCCAGAAAGACAGTTCATTTTCGTTATCCTCTGGACCTCCTGCGAGTTGGCGCTCTTTTTCAGCAACTGTTTTAAGTTTGCAGTTGCCAGGGGGTTGCCGTCTTCGAGGTTCTTTAGCGCGTTGCTTTTCTCGGCGTACCGTTTGTGAACTGTTGCGGTGTGTCTTTGCAGAATCTCACTTCGCGTCGCGCCAAAGCCGCAGATCGGACAAGTGAAGGGAAACAGGCCCGAGTGAGCTTCCAGGTGCATCTCGTGGTCCTCTTCGCTCAAGCTGATGTGCCGGCACTCCGGACACTTCCAGTGAGTCTCGTTGTGGTGATGGATGTGCTGCACGAACGTGCCGGCGTCCATGGTCGCGAAGTCGCACCAGTCGCAGTTGAAATGTCCGTTTTGGCTGTGACACATCATGTAGTGTCTGGTCACCAAGAGCAGCGAGTACTTGACGTCGTCGTTGCAGAGCTCGCATGTGACCAGGGTGTTCCTGTGCTCGATTCGATGGCGCTGCAGAGTGGGAAACTTGTTTGTGACGAAGCCGCACAGGTCGCAAGGGTAAGTCGGAAGAGTGCCTTCGTGGGCCACTTGAAAATGTTTGAGGAGGTCATTGGGGCTGTACGTGAGGTCGTCTTTACACACCAAACACCCGAAACTTAAGATCTTCCCGGAGAAAAAAGCCCCCTGCTGATTTTTACAATGTCCTTTTCTGAGAGATTGCTTATCTTTCCTGATGGCACTCCCGTGTTCTTTGTTGGACGATTCTTCCGCATTGTGGAAGAGCGGCCCGTCGCTCACTTCTCTGAAATGCTTATACACAAAGTCCTTTACCTCTCCGTCCTCTAATACCGATATACCGCAATTTTTGGCAGAATCATGAGGTATTATGAGGTCTTCCTCCATAGTTGCAGATTTCTGAAACAAAAGAAATAAGGTGACTTTTAAAAAAAAAAAATGCAGAATGACCCCAGTTTTTTGGCAAACACTGAAAAGAGAATGATCCATTACCAGTGGGGGGTTAGTTAGTTAGTGTTAGGCGGTATGACGAAAACATCATATTACAGTATTTGTCAAATTATCAACGGTTTTGTGGTATACAGCGGTAATCTTTAAGATAAGATAAGATAAGATAAGAAGTCCTTTATTTGTCCCGCAGTGGGGAAATTTCCAGTGTTACAGCAGCAAGACAATAAGGATAAGGATAATAAATAATAAACATGCATTACCAAAAAGAAATAGAATCTATAAAGTACAATATATAAAGATATTAACACCGACTATAAAAATAGGTTTAAAAATAGAATGTAGAATGTACATTACAACCGGTCTGCAGAATATACACAGTATGCACATGGTATTTATAGTGTAAGGAAACAAGGCTGAGCTATTAAATAAGGATATTAAATAAGGATATGGATATTACACTGATGAGAAAACTATAGTATAAAAAATTTGACAGTATGAAAAATGACAATATATTGCACTTAAAAAAAATTTACATTATGAAAAATTATATACAGTATATTACACCAATGAAAATTAACAGTATATTGCACATGGAGAGTGGAGTGTGTGTGTGTGTGTGTGTGTGTGTGGGGTCTACTTAGAGCAGTACTTGTTGTACAGTCTAACAGCTGCAGGATCTGTTTAAAAACTCCTTTATTCACTGGTACTGGTGGATAATGAAGGTAGTGATATTGGCATCAGACATGAAATTGTTTTTATCCATAATGACTGTCGGCATAAAACTATATTGTAGCTATTTTTGATTGCTAATTTAAAGAGCTGCTATAGCGTTGGCCTTCAAACTCTATATTTTCCCCGATTAATATCCAATTATATCTTCACGGTGCATTCAAGTAGTAGTCATAAGTTACAAATTTCCAAAGTACAGAGGCTGTTCCTTTCATTTGGAACACATCCGCAAGTCGGATTTCCTACTCGGAAAGTCAGCGCTATCTCACATTTTGGAATGGCTTCCAAAATGGCTGCCACTCACGTCAACCGTTAAAACACTCGACACTCTGTTTTTTTTAACCATTAATTGCATTTCTTTCTTATTTGTTTGACAATAAATGAGTCGTACGCATTTTCAATGTTGTCCGTGGACAAAACGCTGTTTTTTGAGCGCAGCTGGTATTGCAAGCATCAGCTAACATTGGCTAGCCTGATGTAAATGGAACGTGAAATCAACACTTTTTTTCAACATAATATACAGCAAACGCACACACACACACACACGCATATATAAACACACATACATTTTCTTTATTGTGTAAAATAAATAAATACAAAAAAACAGCATAGACGTCCAGGAGGTAGCAGCTTATTCAGCTACTGCTTTAATAATTTGTCATTTATCTATATATATGTATATATATATATATATATATATATATGAAGATAAAGACATTTCCCGAATACATAAAATAAAGCAAACAAATATTGTTAATTGTTGTTAAATCGTTCCCGTTTTAATCCAGATATACGCTCATTATGAGGAACGACCTTCACACTTGAAGGAAATTATGGTTTTAACTCAAAAGAAATAAGGATAACACGGCGATTAAATGCGTGGATTACGCAACGAATGGCCTCAAAAATCCAAAAGCCACATATGTTTTCATTCGAGACCTTCAGTGTGTTGTATTTGCTTTTGCAAGACATTAACACTGTTTTATAGAAGCTACTAAGAAAATATAAAGCCCAAGTAATTGGTGAAAATACATTTAAATGGCAGTTATTACCTGTATTCCTTTAGCAAAACATCAACACAGAGTCCTGTAGTGTTGCCACGGCGCCTGTGAGACAGAAACACAAGGTTAGCGCTTTGTTTTCAAGCTGTAAAAATTCAACTTTACATCACGCATAAAGAAATGTTCAGTGATTAAAACACAGACAGAGAGTTTAGAGAAACCAGGTTTATTTTTGGCTTTTTAATCACAAATAAAAGAACGCTGCTTGAACAATGAAAGAGTATTCATAAATAAAAACATGAGAGGAAGCAACATGGACGCCTGTCGACGCCACCTAAAAACTCTAAATATAAACCCACACAGTGAGAGAGGAAAGCTTCCAACCAGCGGTAATCTCAGCTTTGTGTTCCCCGAGTCTTCTTCACCTGACTGTAGTGAGTAACAGCACTGGACTCACTACTGCCCCCTGAGGCTGGAGGAATAAACATAAAACCCATTACCATCCGATATAAAGATGACAAAATGTTGCTGAGATATACACATCTGAAATAGGACTACCCATATTAAATTTAAATTGCCGCCTAATCCATAATCTGGGTTAAATCGGGATGAAATTTGGTCTGGTGGTTGAGTGTCCGTATATTTTATATTTTATATTTTATATGTGTCCGTATATTTTATTATTTACTATTATTATTATTATTATTATTATTATATACAGTTTTACCCATTTTAAGAGATTGGAATTTCTTGATTATTGTAAACTTTTTTGGATTCTCACAAAAACTCAATGGGAACATGGTTGGGTGATGAAAATCTAGATTTATACGTGAAAAAAGTGTAGACAGGAAGGAACAGGACAAACGTACAAAATAAAGCCACACAGATGAAAACAGAACATCCAGGACTGGAGCCAAACAAACCCAATAATGTGGTTTATTATTATTATTATTATTATTATTACCATTATTATAATTATTAGCACATTAAATGTTCACGGCTCATATTTGTAACAGCATAATTAGGGTCAAATTTAAAGTAAAAACTTTACATTTTAAAGGCACCTGAACGCAGCTGGACTCTGTCGTGTTCATACATGCAGCGTTTGCATCACACACTAAAGTGTGGAAATTTAGAGTGCCGAGATTGCATGCATGCACACACACGGACACACACACACACACACACTGCTCTGCGTGACAGAAAACCCCGGACTCTTTGTTCGGTAACAATAGTTCAATCTTCACACTTGTTGATTGTTTTACTCAGGTTACACTCATTTCATATTCATTCATAACTTTGCACAAAACTGCACAATTGCACTAAATATTCACTGTTGTTTTCTGTGTGTACGGCCAAACATTTTGACGCTTTATTTTTGTCCATTCAGGCTACTGTAAAAACATGGCGGCACAAGATGGCCGCCTCTAGAGCATGTCCTTTACCAGAATTACAAAAACATGCAATTTTGAGTGTACATTAATACAAACATACTTATAAGTAAAAATCTTCCATTTCTGTCACTAACATTTAACACCTTCTTTTTTCTTAATTGTTTTTTAACATTAATCACAATATTTGGGTCAAAATATCAATGACAGGAAATGTCCATGTCCCACACCAAAGCTGAGGTGATGATAGGAGGTAAAAGTTGCTAAGAAACTACATTAAACACAGAAACAGGGGGTATCACCTGGACCAAACCATGTCACATCTTCGTTTAAATACGTGGCTTATACTTTTCGCTCCATTCCACATTATTTCATATTTTAGCATATCAGGAAGGATGAATTGTTTTTAGCTAGCGAAACGCAACACTCTGGTTGGTTTGTCCATTCAGGTTACAGAAAAACATGGCGGCACAAGATGGCCGCCTCTAGAGCAAGTCCTTTACCATAATTACAAAAACATGCAATTTTGAGTGTACACTAATAAAAACATACTTATAAGTTCTGTCACTTTTTTTTTTTACATTAATCACAATATTTGGGTCAAACTATCAATGACAGGAAATGTCCATGTCCCACACCAAGGCTGAGGTGATGGGAGGAGGTAAAAGTTGCTAAGAAACTACATTAAACACAGGGTAACACCTGGACCAAACCATGTCACATCTTCGTTTAATTATGTGGCTTATACTTTTTGCTCCATTCCACATTATAACATTTCATATTTTAGCATATCAGGAAGGATGAATTGTTTTTAGCTAGCGAAACGCAACACTCTGGTTGGTTTGTCCATTCAGGTTACAGAAAAACATGGCGGCACAAGATGGCCGCCTCTAGAGCAAGTCCTGTACCATAATTACAAAAATAACATGCTATTTTGTATGTACATTAATAAAAACATACTTATAAGTGGTATCTTCCATTTCTGTCACTTTTGTTTACATTAATCACAATATTTGGGTCAAACTATCAATGACAGGAAATGTCCATGTCCCACACCAAGGCTGAGGTGATGGTAGGAGGGAAAAGTTGCTAAGAAACTACATTAAACACAGAAACACGGGGTAACACCTGGACCAAACCATGTCTCATCTTCATCTTATTACGTGTCTGTTACTTTTTCCCCGAGTGGGTCGCTCCACGGGAGTAAGTTTTGGGTGGAAAAACGCGAGTGGAAGCAAAGGCTGCTGCATCAAATACACACTTCACAACAGCAACAACAGCAGCAAGAGCAACAACAGAAACGCTCCGGAGTGAAAACACTCCGTGGACTGTGTGTCCTGGCGTGGACACGACATGTCAGTCAAGTCAAACCCGTGCAGGACAAGTGAGGACTTTTTAACAGGCAGTTATTTCACACCACACACACACAAATCAAGCCCCCCTTCTCCACACCCACGCCAAGCTATTCAAAGTTACGGAAAATGATCCCGTTCCTTACCGTGAACTCGCTGGAAGTCGAGGCGGCGTCCGAGTCCGAGACCGACATCACGGAAACGAGGCAGAGGTTTAAAAACACACACACTCTCACTCTCACACACACACACACACACAGTAGAAACATTCGCCTTCCTTCTCTCCTCTCTGTGGAACCACAGCGACGGCGGCCATGACACTTCATCCGGGTACTTCCGCGCTGCTCCTGACGCTCGCGCAGCAGCGGATGAATACGATGTTGATGTTGTTGCTTCTTGTCTTTCGTTAAACGTCAAAACTAGTGCGTTCCGAGCGCATTTTCCGTCACTGAAACACAGTTAGGACACTTTTTCACAACACTGTGGTGTTATATAGTGATTTAACGACACATTCGTAAGAGTACGGCGGTGTTTTCGCGACATGAACCCTACGTCATTACGTGTATCTGTGTATGTGTGTGTGTGTGTGTGAGTGCTGGGTGGATGAAGAAGAAGAAGAAACCATAATGGCGGCTCTTACGCCATTTCCAATTGGAACGCGTCACTGTGATTTGACTCTTGTTAATCTCCGATGGTTGATTGTTTATATCTTGACAAACTTTGAACACTGTTAACTTTAAATAGTCACAATCAATCCACCACTAAACCACACCCTCCCACACACACACACACACACACTGAAGAGATAATGGAGGATGTCAGCCTGTTAACTCGTCACCCAACATGAACATTGTGCAATGACAGCACGGCCGCCATGTTGGATTGTTAGTTTAGCCAAAACACACACACACATATTCAGTATTAAAGGAGCCATTTTTGTCCCTTCTCAACCCAAATAATTATAATCTGGAGCCACAAAAACCTATTTGACCCACAAAATGAAGACAATAGGGGTGGGGGGAAAATAAATTCACGTAGGAAACTCGATTATAATCATCACCCATTCTGAATCGATTCATAAACTTCAAAAATCTTTTTCTTCTATTTTGAAAAAACACACAAAACAACAGTTTGTGTTATTTGTGTACAGTTTATTTTAGTAACTTATGGGAGAAAACGGCAGCTAGCCTAAGCTTTTATTTATGCAAGTTAGTTTTTTGTACAGCTTTTTATTCGTTTTTAATAAATAAATGTTAACTTTTGTCTCAAGTTTGCCTTTGTGTGATCACATTATCACATTATCTTATACAAACTGGATTGTTTTGATGCCATAATTTGCCGTAACACACTATGCATTGTATAAATTTTTGAATCGAGAATCGTATGAATCGAATCGTGACCCTAAGAATCGGAATCGAATCGAATCGTGAGCCACCCAAAGATTCACGTCATCCCTAGAAGACAACATCACGTATAAAGTTGTATATATAGATTTACTCTATTTAAAAAAATAGTTTGTCGCATCTATGAAATCGAAAAAGTAGAAAAACAAAAGTCTTGACATTTCATTACTGTTTTTACTTTTGTTTATTTGGATTATTTGGATTTTATATCGGTCATGCTTGAGAACAACGGCTTAATCTTATTTTAAAGGTATAAAACAAGAAATATATTGTCATTAATTACCACAATGAGTCATCGGAGATTAAGGAAACGTGTTCAACGTGGGTGGCACCAAAAAAGGAGGACGCACGACTACGTAGGGTTGCCAAGCGTTCCATAAAATTTGTTTTCCGTATTTGAAAGATATATTGAACTTTATATGGCACTTTAATATTCCTTATTTTTTGACGATCAAGTCGGTGCAAAACCTTGACAGATAAATTACCGTGATTGTGTGATTTAAAGGTAAAATGTCAACAGGAGGTTACCGCTAACTGCTTAAGCTCATATTTTAGTTGATAGAAAGTTACATACGTAGGAAAAACTGATGTAAAACAGTGAAACTTTTACTCAATTGTGAAAGTGTATATTTTGTGGAGGTATATGTAAACAATATGACTGAGTAGAGAATAAGATTTTACTTGTGATAGTACCTGGTAGCTGGTGTTGACGACGTTCCGAGATTGGTCAGCGTGTCGTCCGACGTACGAGAATCAAAGCGAACAACTGTAGATTAAAGTTCAAAAGAAATCTTTGAAGACATTTAGCGAAAGCAATTGTCTAAAATGTCAATATTTAACAGAGGAGTCTGGCGTATTTAGAGACAGCGCTGCTGAAAACCGGCCGTGGATACATTCGGTCTGTTTTGCGATATATCGGGCGATCTCCGTGAGTCGCGTGACGTCTGGAGCTCTACAGATAGAGCGAGACACTTCAGTCCACCACAGTTCAGAATTCATTTTCTTTATTGAAGAATGCAATGCATCCTCTCCATGTACATGTTTACAGAAACACTTATTGCACAGTTACAGCTCCTGTTGTCGCGGATCATGCTAGCCAACGGAGGAGGACATCATTGACGGAGACACAAAACATGTCCCGAGGTCATTTTTAAATTTTTTCAAGTTATTATATGACGTGAATAAAGTCGTCGATTGTACAACAGAGACTCGATCGCTGTACATTCACACTCGCTATCGCACACACACACACACTTCCTATGGTATATCCGGTACAATATGGCGTGTGATTAAAATACACTGAAAGTTTGCGGAATTGTCCTGCTCATAAAATGTGTCCCGTGTTTGATCATCTGCAGTTTCATTGGACAACAGAGTCACAAGCTACTCTGTGATAATGTGATGATATCGAGGTGACGACATAAAGTTAAGCTAAGTGCTGTTTATCAACGCTAATCCATCCATCTGTTACTAACTGACCCAGATCTTTCACCAAAATCACTCAAACCCGTGAAGCTGACGCCAATGTCAGTCCTCACAACCCTGCCGCACTCTTTTACGACAAGCTAGTGAGGCGTACGCCACTGAAGCTAAGGCGGGATAGCGGGAAGTTAGCAAGTTAGCCATTCGCAGAAAAAAATGGCCGAGTCGCAGACAACACTATGTTTTATAATCCAAATGACTAGCTTTGTTGTCGCCACTATATTCGACGGGTAACCATTGGATTTGTCTGGTGCTACCGAAACGAGTAATCTAGCTGCAAGCTAGCTTGTAATTCGCAAGGCTGTAGTTGTGTTTTAGTGATTACTAAATCCTGACTTTAGTAGAGATTTATTCCAACTTGGTGCAACCCCCACCCTGGCCTTAAAGTTATAGAGTGAGTGGATAAAAAGCATGTTAGCTTAAATAGCTGTCGTCTCAGTCTTTGTCCCATGAGATTTACTTGTATAAGACGTCAATGTGAGGACATTCAATAAAGTTCAACAATGCGTCTTCAAATGTCGTGTCCACCTTTAGAGCCACCAGTTTATGGACGATGGAATTATGGTCAACCACAAGAGGACCACATCAAACCTGACGCGGAACATGGTAGCGGAAAGTAGATCCGAGATTCCCAACCAACATTTAAAGGGATAGTTCGGAATTTTGGACATAAGACCTATTTTCCAACTCAGCCGGTGTGATGGAGACGTTTTCAAGAAATTTCATTCAGTTCTTCTAGTTGACGAGTTTGCTGGTTCTATGGCTAGCGCAAGTAAATGGTACCTGCTAGCATGGCATTAGAAACACTCACACGATGTACATATCTGTGTTGATAGAATGTTTGAAATAAAACCAACCTTGCAATTTGAAGGGTTTATGTCTCAGCAGCAGCAGCAGCGCGTCTTACTTCCAGCAGCGGCGATTCCGCTGATTCCGCTGCTGCTGAGAAAGTAGTCCCTCAAAAATTCATGCGATGTGAGGTTAGTTTTGTTTTAAATATTATTCTATCAACACAGATATGTACATCGATAGTCCAGTGTTTTAATTGATTTGCCTCGCGTGCACTGTGGAGTCGGTATGAGTGTTTCTAACGCCATGCTAGCAGGTACCATTGACTTGCGCTAGCCATAGCACCAGCGAACTCAGCAACTAGAACTGAATGAAATTTCTTGAAAACGTCTCCATCACACCGGCTGAGTTGGAAAATAGGTCTTATGTCCGAAATTCCGAACTATCCTTTTAAGCGTTCTATAACTAGCACTGTTGCCGACCGAGGGCCTTTCAGCACTGAGTTTGCATATTCTCCCCATTTGTGCGTGGTTGTGAATGTGAGAGGAAATGGTTGTTGGTCTTTGTGTGTCGGCCCCGATGACCCTCATTAGGAAGATACTGCTGCTGAGTAAGCAAAACAACAAGCAGCGTAGCATAATTGTTAAAGTGTTTAATGTGGAACCACCGAGACGTTCCTCAAACCCCCTGAAATCACAATGAGTTAAGAGCCAAGTGACCCAGGAATACTGATGCTGAGGGTTCATGGAGTTCAATTCAAATTCAAGTTACAGTCAATATTTTATAATATATAATACTGAGCTTGTGGTGACTTCACAGTCAGGAGAAAAAGTTCTCCTCAAACGTCAAAGTCCTCTTGTTTTGTCCAGCTGATGCATAATGAATGTCAAAGATGTCCATGGTTCCTCTTCAGCAGGACCATCATCCCAGGACCAGGTTTCCAGCTGGAGAGAACATCAACGTAAGGCAACAAGAAAACAAACGCCTCATCTGCAAATCAATAAATATTAAAACAGGATGTCCAGAGAAGCCCCAGCCCCCACACATGGTACGTGATGTTCATGTTAGCATGACGTCTCTTCTGTCCTCGTCTCGTCTTTGACTCGCTGCTGGTGTCCACAAGTGGAGAATAATCACGACCAAGTCTCAGATCTTCATGCCCAGCTTTGCTTTCTGTGGGAACACAGGACATAACAAACATTTCAACGCCAAAATCTGACAAAAACATCATACTATACTATGTCATCGAAAATGTGAACATTTTTTAGGAAAAAATTTCAACGCCTAAATTGGACAAAAACGTCATACTATACTATGTCATCCAAAATTTGACAGTTAAAAAAAAAAAATTGGGGTCCAAAATTTGACAAAAACATCATACTATGTCGTCCCAAATTTGACAATTTTTTGGGAAAAAATTTCAACGCCAAAATTTGACAAAAACATCGTACTATACTATGTCGTCCAAAATGTGACAATTTTTTCAAAAAAAAATTAAACGAAGCCAGAAATGTTTCTGCGGGCCGCCATTGGCTCGCGGGCCGCACTTTGAGAACCAATGTTCTACTGGTACCAAAGATCTTAACTTTCTTCTCACAACCTTCTTGGAGGAAAAAACTAAATGGAAAACATAAGAAGCAAAGGTCAACTCACGATGCCAGAGGCGTGTTTGGGTTTGACGCTGTACGACGCTTTTTCCTTGGCCTGACGGAAGCTCTCCTCTGCTGCCTTCAACCTGCAGACACGTGGTGTTTCTCAGAGAAGAACGTCGAGAAAGAACGAACGGACGGAACAGATGAACGGATGAACGAATGAACGTACCTCTCCTTGAGAATGGTTTTGTTCTCTTTCTTCCACTGGTCCTTGAAGTCCGAGGAGAACTCGTGCCACAGGCAGAAGAAGGTGTTTGGAGACACTTCCTTCTCGCCTGACTTTGCCTTCACCGAGAAGAACACCGAGAGCTCCAGGAACCTGAAGGCACAAGAAGATGAAGAACGCCCTGTCAGCGTAATCTGACAGTTTGAAGCCTGGAGTCAAGGATTAATGTGGTTCCTCTTTGGGACAAAGATCTGTCTGTCTCAGAGTTAGAGTGTGGTCAGGACAAATCTTCAAGACAAGCACTGTGCGAAATACAGGGGGGTCTGTGGGGGTCAGTAACACTTGAGACCCCCTGAAAGCCCCAAAGGCAAAATTTGAGGGGGGTCTAAACTAGGGCTGGGCGATTAATTGAATTTTATTCATCATTTTGATTTTGGCTTCTCACGATCATGGAAAAATTATAATCGAAGAAAAACGATTAATGCGCCACATGGCGTGGCGTGTATGTAAATTCCTATGCTCGAAAAACACCTTGAATGCACCCATGTTATGTGCAGCTGCAGCAAGCGTGTGACGTGTGTGGATAGTCGAGTCGGAAACTAGAGATCTTGACTATCCAAAAAATGATAAAAAAAATAAAAAGTTTTTTCATATTTTTCTTGGAAAGCCGAGATCTCGAGTTTCCCAAAAAAAAAAAAATATTTAAAAAAAAAAAATTGTTTCATATTTTTTTGGGAAACTCGAGATCTCGACTATCCAAAAAAAATAAATAAAAGTTTTTTCATATTTTTCTTGGAAAGCCGAGATCTCGAGTTTCCCAAAAAATATGAAAAAAATAACATTTTTCAAAAAAAAAAATGTTTCATATTTATTGGGAAACTCGAGATCTCGGCTTTGAAACTCGAGATTAAAAAAAAAAATCGTCATTTTTTTCCCTCGTGTCACTTCGGGGACTCCGTAATTTCTGGCTGTTCTTTTAAATGATATTTAAAGTTGAGTTTTGGTGGTTCAATAAATACTCAAGTTTTGAAATCAATGACTATCGCGTCTATTAATCATGATTTCAATATCAGTCAAAAATAATTGTGACTAATATTTTTTGTCATAATGGTCCAGCCCGAGTTTAAACATGGCGCTGTGGAAAAGGCCACACAAGCCCACATCTGACAGGGAAGATAGTCAATACTGCAGCGCGGCACCAGGGCTGGTGACACAGTATTGCACAAGAAATGGGAAACGATTATTAATGGGTATTTGGCAAACTGCTGTCAGGACAAGTCTCCAAGTGTCTCAGGGTAAAGTTAACTCAGGTTAAGGACTAGTTACTAGTTCTTACAGTTTGTGAGTGCTGCTGAGTTGAGTGTCCAGCGTCTCCAGTTCACTCTTAGCTGGAAAAGAAAATACAGGGAAATATTCAAATATCAGACGTCAAAACAAACCAAACCTCGAGGCGTCGACACTTCCTCACACTGAGAGGACGTTTACCTTGTGACAGGAAGTCCTCCATCTTGTCCTTGAACGGCTGCAGGTTTTCCTCATCGGAGACGCTGCAAACCTTTTCCACCTCCGACGTACAAGCTGAGAAGATGAGAACACGGATCTGTCAGAGATGTTCCTTCATGTGACCTGGTCATGGAGACCAAAACCTGGTCCTAATGAGGCAGGACCTCATTTCTGAGGAAGTTTAGGACCACGATTTGAATTGTGGTTATGTTTAAAGGTTAGGGTTAGTCTTTAACTGGTTAGGGTTAGTCATTAACTGGTTAGGGTTAGTCTTTAACTGGTTCGGGTTAGTCATTAACTGGTTAGGATTAGTCATTAACTGGTTAGGATTAGTCATTAACTGGTTGGTGTTGGGGTTAGGCTTAGTCATTAACTGGTTAGGGTAAGGGTTAGTCATTAACTGGTTATGGTTAGGCTTAGTCATAAACTGGTTAGGGTTAGTCATTAACTGGTTTGGGTTGGGGTTAGGAATTGGTCATTAACTGGTTGGGGTTGTGGGTAGTCATTAATTGGTTAGGGTTGGGTTAGGATTAGTCATTAACTGGTTAGGGTTGGGGTTGTGGGTAGTCATTAATTGGTTAGGGTTGGGTTAGGATTAGTCATTAACTGGTTGGGGTTAGGCTTAGTCATTAACTGGTAAGGGTTAGGATTAGTCATTAACTGGTTGGGGTTAGGCTTAGTCATTAACTGGTAAGGGTTAGGATTAGTCATTAACTGGTTAGAGTTGGGGTTAGGATTAGTCATTAACTGGTTGGGGTTGGGGTTAGGATTAGTCATTAACTGGTTAGGGTTAGGCTTAGTCATTAACTGGTAAGGGTTAGGATTAGTCATTAACTGGTTAGAGTTGGGGTTAGGATTAGTCATTAACTGGTTAGGGTTAGGCTTAGTCATTAACTGGTAAGGGTTAGGATTAGTCATTAACTGGTTAGAGTTGGGGTTAGGATTAGTCATTAACTGGTTAGGGTTAGGCTTAGTCATTAACTGGTTAGGGCTAGGCTTAGTCATTAACTGGTTTGGGTTGGGGTTAGGATTAGTCATTAACTGGTTAGGGTTGGGTTAGGATTAGTCATTAACTGGTTAGGTTTGGGGTTAGGATTAGTCATTAACTGGTTAGGGTTAGGTTAGGATTAGTCATTAACTGGTTAGGGTTGGGGTTAGGATTAGTCATTAACTGGTTAGGTTTGGGTTAGGCTTAGTCATTAACTGGTTAGGGTTGGGGTTAGGATTAGTCATTAACTGGTTAGGGTTAGGATTAGTCATTAACTGGTAAGGGTTGGGGTTAGGATTAGTCATTAACTGGTTAGGGTTGGGTTAGGCTTAGTCATTTACTGGTTAGGGTTAGTCATTAACTGGTTAGGGTTGGGGTTAGGCTTAGTCATTAACTGGTTAGGGTTAGTCATTAACTGGTTAGGGTTGGGTTAGGATTAGTCATTAACTGGTTAGGGTTGGGGTTAGGGACAAGGCCTTGGGTAGGCTATCCAAATTATTGGATGTCAATGCCGAGTCCTGAGAAGAATAATTTTGTGTGTGTGTATGTTCTTGTACTTGCAGCATACTGAGGACCAGGGAGGGTTTTTAACCAACAAAGTGAGGTCCTTTTTACAAAGTGAGGACATTTTGGTCGGTCCTCACTTTGTCTTCATTGAAATCACTTCCTCAGGTTGTAAACATGTTATATATACAGTTTTAAACACAGCTCCTCACTTTGGTACAAAAACCTATTTTCTAGCCCGGGTGTTTTCACACACGTTTTTGCTCTGGGGCTCCCCCTGCAGACATTTTATGGTACTGCACCCAGTAGTTCTTTATAGATGTCATTCATGAAGTACATATTTGCTGGTCCTCAATATGTAGCAAGTGAAAGAATGTGTGTGTGTGTGTGTGTGTGTGTGTGTGTGTGTGTGTGTGTGTGTGTGTGTGTGTGTGTGTGTGTGTGTGTGTGTGTGTGTCACCTCTGAGGTCCTTCCTGAGTCGCGTCAGATCTTTGTGAAAGTCTTCAAACTTCATCTGCGAAGCCTGGAACAAGTCGTGAGGCTCAGGGAGAGGATACACACATGTCTCCCTGCCGGCGTCCTACACACAGACACACACACACACACACACACACACACACACACACACACACATATTCGTAAACGCGAATAATCGCGACAATCGTTTTTCCAAAAAAGAAAGAATCGATGATCTGACCTCGTCAAAGTGTCTGAGGTAGTACGCGACGACGTAAGACAGAAGACTTCTCATGCTGTCCTGCACACGTGGACAAAAGACAGAATCAGTGGGAAGTAGCTAAAGTTAGCTAAAGTTAGCTAAAGTTAGCTAAAGTCGCTAACGGGTTATACGGTCATTATCGTCTGAACTCACGCTGCTCTTGACGTCTTTGAGTTTGGGCAGGATGTCCAGGCTGAAGCCGTCTGCTTGGCCTCGGGTTCGATTCCCGCCGTTCATGAAGTTACCGAAGGCCAGAACCAGACCCAGGACCGTCTTCACCGTCTCACTGTCCTGTAAGGTCTGCGCAGGAGACCAGCGTCAGGGTTAGGGTTTTACGTGGTTTTACCGTAACAAAGACGCGTTCGGGACTCACCTGACAGACCCTCTGCAGCGTGTCCAGTTTCCTGGTGATGGAGGACATGCACTCGGAGAAGCTGGACTGGAAGAGGATGCAGAAAACTCTGCTGGAGAAGTTCGGGATCACCGAGAGCTGGAAGAGGAACCTGCAGCGAGATCACGAACAGATCAACGACGGAACAAGACGATCGAAACCACTGAGTCTTTTTAAGGGCTGTATCGCCCTCAAAATTGATATTATCCGAGACCACCCTTGGGAGCAAGGGCTACCCACAATGCATTGCGTGTTTTCACATAACAAAGATGACGTCGCAAGCAGCGAAACGAGTACGCTACAAACAAAGTATTTTCTTTGTTAATAGAGATATAAAAATGATCTTAGTTAAGGCCCATATTATGGATTACTGACGTCATTGTTGCGTAACGTTTATTTTTATTTTACGATCTTTTGTCAATAGTCGCCCGGTGCGGACAAGCGATCTGACGACCTAATAACTTGACTGACAAACGGATCGTGATAAATAATCCTAACGTAAATGTGTTCTTCTTCTTCTTCTTCTTCTTTTTTGGAGTTGACAGACTGGACGCAGCTTTCCGCGTTATTCTGCCCCCTACAGTCTGAAGACGTATCTGCATTTAAGGGGTGTCCCATTTCTAAGTGACAAAATAACACTTGAGGGTTAAGATAGGAATTGGCCGTTTGTTTCCGCCGACACTCACTGCTCAGGTTTGTCCAGAGGTTTGACAACGTCTTTGTCTTTAGACGACTTGATGTGCTTCTCGATCTTGTCCAGCTCCTCCTGCTGGGCTCTCTGAAAATAACACCAAACAACAGCAGCAACCGTGATCGATGATAACAAATGTAGATTAGGGCAGTTTCGACGTGTGCATGCGTTTCGCGCGTTGCTCACATTTTCGTACAGCGCCTGAAGAGTCTCCAGGTCCACGACGGTGTTGTCCAGATTCAAGATGGCTGAGAGACGCGAGGAGACAAGAAACACGGTGAAATAACCTGAGGATTTAAACGAACTCCCAGATCGGTGACTGAGCTCAAACCTACCGTGTTGGATGTCTTTCATGTCCAGATGCAGCGAGGACATGAGGATTCCCACGGCCTGAGAACGCTTGTTGCTCAGCAGCTTCACCACCTTCAGAGGAACAGAGTCACGTTCACCGGGTTTTAAAAGGTCCAAAAAATACACTCTGATAAAAAACATCTAGGATGGAACCAGAGCCGTTTCTTGCTATATGCGGACTATGCAGCTGCATAGGGCCCCGCAGCCACCAGGGGGCCCCCCAAGCTGCAAGTTCAGACTCATATTTTAACAAGGAGACAAGACAAAGAAACAAGGTGGACAACAATGAGACAAGGTGGACAACAAGGAGACAAGACAACCAGACAAGGTAGACAACAAGGAGACAAGGTGGACAACAAGGAGACAAGGTGGACAACAAGGAGACAAGGTGGACAACAAGGAGACAAGACAACCAGACAAGGTGGACAACAAGGAGACAAGGTGGACAACAAGGAGACAAGGTGGACAACAAGGAGACAAGGTGGACAACAAGGAGATAAGGTGGAAAACAAGGAGACAAGACATCCAAACAAGGTGGACGACAAGGAGGACAACAAGGAGACAAGACAACCAAACAAGGTGGACAACAAGGAGACAAGACAAAGAAACAAGGTGGACAACAATGAGACAAGGTGGACAACAAGGAGACAAGACAACCAGACAAGGTGGACAACAAGGAGACAAGACAACCAAACAGGGTGGACAACAAGGAGACAAGACAAAGAAACAAGGTGGACAACAATGAGACAAGGTGGACAACAAGGAGACAAGGTGGACAACCAGGAGACAAGGTGGACAACAAGGAGACAAGGTGGACAACAAGGAGACAAGACAACCAAACAAGGTGGACAACAAGGAGACAAGACAAAGAAACAAGGTGGACAACAATAAGACAAGGTGGACAACAATGAGACAAGGTGGACAACCAGGAGACAAGGTGGACAACAAGGAGACAAGGTGGACAACAAGGAGACAAGGTGGACAACAAGGAGACAAGGTGGACAACAAGGAGACAAGACAACCAGACAAGGTGGACAACAAGGAGACAAGACAATCAGACAAGGTGGACAACAATGAGACAAGGTGGACAACAAGGAGACAAGGTGGACAACAAGGAGACAAGACAACCAAACAAGGTGGACAACAATGAGACAAGGTGGACAACACAGCCACCAGGGGGCCCCCCAAACTGCAAGTTCAGACTCATATTTTATTATATTTTTGAGAACTAAAAGTCTTTATTTGCATGTATTGGATTTGCATTCATTGTGCATATATTTGCAAAGCATGTAAGTGTTTGTCGGGTAAATCAGAAAAAGTAAGGAATGTCTACCTCGAGTTTAAAAAAAACAGGGGCCCCCAAATAGTATCTCACATAGGGCCCCCAAACAGCTAGAAACGGCCCTGGATGGAATATCTATCTAAAAACTCTTGACGTAGTACATGACGTCTGATTTGTCACTGATGAACGTTATTGATTAGAGCGACAAACGTTGAGGAGAGAAAACGCAATCAGGCCAATTGTCAGTGTTAAAATGTTATAATCAACTCTGACCCTAGAGGGCGCCCTTTATTTTCACAAGCTCTGTCCACACACTGGATCAACCTTGACCAAACAAACTTGTCATTTGTAGTAAATGATAATATTTAACCAGACTTTTTGAAGACTCAAACCACTTCCTTAAACATCAGCTTCGAAATCGACTTTTCAAACCTCAAACTTTAACTTTAAAGAAGGAAAAACAAAGAGAAAGAAAGGATTTTTGTTTAAAATCACAGACCTGTTTTGCCTTGGACTTGGTGATGGTGTCGGACAGCGGCTGTTTCTTCACCTTCACGGCTGTTTTTGAGAACAACTCCACAAACTCCTCAAAGTCCACGTCAGGTTCCTCGATGGTGTCCCACACCAACGAAGAAGAAGAAGAAGAAGACGAGATCTCCCTGAGGAATGAGAAGGAGAGCTTAGTACACGAGTGTCTGGAGAAGGTTTGGATCGCTGAGATCTTTTCTTCTTGTTACTTTTTGGTGTGCAGCTGGATCCGGGTCCAGTAGAGCGGCTTCATGGGTCTGGGCGGCTCCACCACGGCCTTCCTGGGCGGTTTCTCCTGCGTCAAACCCAGAGCGAACAACCCAAACGGCAGAGGAGGAGGCAGCGAGCCCAGGTGACCAGGAAGAGCTGGAGGAACGAAGTTGAGCCCTGGTGGAGGAGGCGGTGGAGGAGGAGGACCACAGCCTGGAGGTGGTGGTGGTGGAGGAGGTGGTGGTGGGCCTCCAAGTCCTGGTAATGGAGGAGGAGGAGGAGGAGCTCCAAAGCCACCAGGGAGGGGCGGTGGAGGAGGAGGTGGTGGTGGGACAAGGCCTCCAGGAAGAGGAGGAGGAGGTGGTGGAGGTGGAGGTGGAGCCGTGCCACCAGGGAGAGGGGGAGGAGGTGGTGGCGGTGGTGGGATAAGACCTCCAGGTAGAGGAGGAGGTGGAGGAGGAAGTGCTGAACCAGGTGGTAGAGGTGGAGGAGGAGGTACCACTGACTGTCCTGCTCCCCCTGGTGGCTGCTGACATGAACACTGGAAATCGTGTTGAGTGGGCGGAGCCTGTAGGAACCCGTTCACGCCGCCCGCGTCGCTACAAGGCACTTTGAACTTGAAGCCGTCGTCCATGGGCGAGGTCTGCACCGACTTGGCCTCCAGGACGCCCGCGGAGAGCAGGGCCTCCGTCTGCAGGTGGGCGTCGCACACCGCCCTCAGAAGCCCCTCCTCCCCGCCGCACTCCTGGTCTGTGGTGGTGACGTCCAGCAGGGGGGGCTGTCGCTCCAGCTCGGCGATCTTCGTCCTGAGGTCCTCGATGGTCTGCTCCAGCTGCTGGATGACGTTCACGTGTTTCTCCTTCAGCTTCCACGAAGTTTGGACACGGTCGTCCTGCAAAGAGGGGGGAGGAGACGTTAGGTGGACAGGAAATGAGGACCAAGACAAGGTGGACAACAAGGAGACAAGGTGGACAACAAGGAGACATGGTGGACAATAACCAAACAAGATGCAAAGGGGGGAGGAGACATTAGGTGGACAGGAAGTGCTGACCAAGACAAGCTGGACAACAATGAGACAAGGTGGACAACCAGGAGACAAGACAACCAGACAAGGTGGACAAGATCTAAACAAGATGGAAAGGGGCCTCCTGCAAAGGGGGGAGGAGACATAAGGTGGACAGGAAGTGATGACCAAGACAAGGTGGACAACAAGGAGACAAGACAACCAAACAAGGTGGACAACAATGAAAAAAGGTGGACAACAAGGAGACAAGGTGGACAACAAGTAGATAAGGTGGACAACCAGGAGACAAGGTGGACAACAAGGAGACAAGGTGGACAACCAGGAGACAAGGTGGACAACAATGAGACAAGGTGGACAACAAGGAGACAAGGTGGACAACAAGGAGACAAGGTGGAACACCAGGAGACAAGACAACTAGACAAGGTGGACAACAATGAGACAAGGTGGACAACCAGGAGACAAGACAACTAGACAAGGTGGACAACAAGGAGACAAGGTGGACAACAAGGAGACAAGTTGGACAACAAGGAGACAAGGTGGACAAAAAGGAGACAAGGTGGACAACAAGGGGACAAGGTGGACAACAAGGAGACAAGCTGGACAACAATGAGACAAGGTGGACAACAAGGAGACAAGATGGACAACAATGAGACAAGGTGGACAACCAGGAGACAAGACAACCAGACAAGGTGGACAAGAACTAAACAAGATGGAAAGGGGCCTCCTGCAAAGGGGGGAGGAGACATAAGGTGGACAGGAAGTGATGACCAAGACAAGGTGGACAACAAGGAGACAAGACAACCAAACAAGGTGGACAACAATGAAAAAAGGTGGACAACAAGGAGACAAGGTGGACAACCAGGAGACAAGACAACCAGACAAGGTGGACAAGATCTAAACAAGATGGAAAGGGGCCTCCTGCAAAGGGGGGAGGAGACATAAGGTGGACAGGAAGTGATGACCAAGACAAGGTGGACAACAAGGAGACAAGACAACCAAACAAGGTGGACAACAATGAAAAAAGGTGGACAACAAGGAGACAAGGTGGACAACAAGTAGATAAGGTGGACAACCAGGAGACAAGGTGGACAACAAGGAGACAAGGTGGACAACCAGGAGACAAGGTGGACAACAATGAGACAAGGTGGACAACAAGGAGACAAGGTGGACAACAAGGAGACAAGGTGGAACACCAGGAGACAAGACAACTAGACAAGGTGGACAACAATGAGACAAGGTGGACAACCAGGAGACAAGACAACTAGACAAGGTGGACAACAAGGAGACAAGGTGGACAACAAGGAGACAAGTTGGACAACAAGGAGACAAGGTGGACAAAAAGGAGACAAGGTGGACAACAAGGGGACAAGGTGGACAACAAGGGGACAAGGTGGACAACAAGGAGACAAGCTGGACAACAATGAGACAAGGTGGACAACAAGGAGACAAGATGGACAACAATGAGACAAGGTGGACAACCAGGAGACAAGACAACCAGACAAGGTGGACAAGAACTAAACAAGATGGAAAGGGGCCTCCTGCAAAGGGGGGAGGAGACATAAGGTGGACAGGAAGTGATGACCAAGACAAGGTGGACAACAAGGAGACAAGACAACCAAACAAGGTGGACAACAATGAAAAAAGGTGGACAACAAGGAGACAAGGTGGACAACAAGTAGATAAGGTGGACAACCAGGAGACAAGGTGGACAACAAGGAGACAAGGTGGACAAGAGTCTTCTTCTTCTTCATGATTTGAGTTTTCAGGACCAAACCAGGTCAGAGCAGAAAGAGCTGAAGGTCGTGAAGGATTGAACTCTAACTTAATCATGACTGTGTTATTATGAGGTTTAACATGAACTGAACCATCAGAGCGTTAATAAAAACCAGGCGCTGATGTTTCCTGACGCTGAATATGGTCCAAAATCATTCACTCATATTTCATATATGACTTTATAAAGTGACTGACCGACGTCTCTGAGGCTTCCTCCTGCTGCTGTTGCTGCTGTTGCTGCTGCTGCTGCTGCTGCTGCTGATGATGCTGCTGCTGCTGCTGCTGCTGCTGCTGCTGCTGCTGATGATGCTGCTGATGCTGCTTCAAACCCAGCATGGCGGCTGCTTGGTGTTCTGCTCAAAGACACATCAGCAGAGAACAACAATAACACAGACGTTACTGCAGGAATCTGACAAACAGCTGAACGAGTGTTCAATAAAAATAAAAAAAACTGCCATTTTCACATTTTCCCAGGTTTTTCGTCCGTCGACAGGAAACAACGGAAACGCGATCTGCTTCCTTTAACGATCGACGATGAATAATTGATTGATCGTTTTCAGCTAAACGTTTCTGTGTTTGTGATGAAGCATTTAGCGACATCTAGGGGTGTAGTGGCGTATCGCAACCAACTGTATTTCCTTTGTAAACAAACATGGCCGACTTCATGAGTTTATCTGTTCAGATCTAACCTCATTTCTACAGACGACACCTTTAAACTGTATATAGACAGGGGCGCAGCTCGTGAACAGGCAGGGCAGGCAACTGCTTGGGGCCCCCGAGCCGATAGGGGGCCCCCGACACTCGGAGCCTGAGGGCTGTTTTTACTGATATGTGCAGTGATCAGCCGCCTCCCCGTCCCCCTTAAACAACAATGACATCTCAGTAGGAACCCCCCCCCCCCCCCAAATGGGCCCCACCTCACTTTAACCTGTGTGAAGTTATCGTTCTGCAAGTTGGAAAATGAAGAGGATTATTTACAGTGTAATGCATTTTTTTTTTTTACTAACTTTATATCGTTTTTTAAAAAGCTATTTACAGTTTTTTATTCTTCTTTACATTTATATTTTCACATACTTTTTAATTACAAGGTTTTTAATTACAATGTTATTTCATTCATTTTTCGGAAATTTTTTTTTATTTTGAACTCATACATTGTTCGTTGGTTTCAGATTATTTATAACATAATGGTGATGAACACTGGTTGGAAGGAAGGGCCCCCTGGCCCCCTGAGATGAAGGGTTAAGAGTGACAATAATGCTAGCTAGCTAGCTAGCTAAGCCTAGCCCCCAACAGACCAGGCATGACCATGTTTATGCCTCCAGTGACTGTCCCACAGCATGTCTTCAGGGTGACAACAATGCTAGCTAGTGTGATTAAGGGTGAGGATAATACTTGCTAACAAGCTAGCTAACTTAGGAACAGTTTGTAAACCACTCACTCTCCCACACCAACAATATTGCAAGTGAGCTAGCTAGCAAACCTGAGATTAAGGGTTAAGAGTGACAATAATGCTAGCTAGCTAAGCCTAGCCCCCAACAGACTCTAGAATCGCCTCTGTGTATAGAAGGAACGTGGAGGACGGTTCAGAATCCATAACGACGTCATCACTGACCTTGATCGTCCTCGGCGAACGCTGAAGAACGGCGAGAAAATCCAGATTCAGCAGATGACAGAAAAACAACAGAGCAAAGGTCAGAGAGGTCAGGTGATCCGGGTCTGGGTCGGGATTTTACATGTGCCGAGTTATTTACCAGGTTCTGTGGGTTTGAGTCCGGTCCTGGTGTCCGACCCGGGTTTGGTCTTCAGCTGCCCCAGAGGCTTCAGGTCCAGCAGGTCCAGCGAGTGTGACGGCTGGTTCACGGCCGCCCACGTATACAACTGATCGTGCTGAGGAGAAAATGTTCAAATGAGGTTATTAATACTTTAAAGAGATCATTAATACACTGAAAAATAGGTGTTTACGCAGGTAAAATAAGCTAGTTTTGCACTAAATAATCAAATTTCAAGATATTGAAAGCTAAAATCACAGATTGGTGTGTTCAAATGTTAGAAAGTCGACTTAGTCAAGAAAATAAAGGCTAATTTAATAACTTGGGCCAGTTTTGTCCTTGTTTTAAAGAACATTACAGTGTGAACGTGGCTGCAGATTTACAAGCTAGCTAGCAAGCTAGCAAACGTTACTTAATTATCCCCATTGACAGATTATTTTTCTTAAAACAAGAAACTTTATATGCTAAACAAACACCCTCCACTGGAGCTAGCTTGATGCTCACTCTCACAACAAAATGGCTGCCGACAGTCACAAGAGGGAAAAAATGGTTTTAGCCACTTAACAAAAAGACTAACTTCATGAAATCTTTAGCCGACTACATTTAAAATATGTTAAAATGTCTATGTTCACTGTTAGACAGACTTTAACAACAGGAAACTGAAGTTTGTAAACCACTCACTCTCCCACACCAAAGCCCATAGAGAAAACCAGTGATTTTAGCTCACAGGGACACAGGAGCTGATGGTCTACTGCTGCCTCGTGTGGTCACTTTGTGTAGACATGAAAGACATGCTGTGGGACAGTCACTGGATGTGTCCTGCCTGGTCTGTTGGGGGCTAGGCTTAGCTAGCTAGCAGTATTGTCATTCTTAACCCTTAATCTCAGGTTAGCTAGCTAGCTCATTTGCAATATCATTGGTGTGGGAGAGTGAGTGGTTTACAAACTGTTTCTAAGTTAGCTAGCTAGTTAGCAAGTATTATCCTCACCCTTAACCACACTAGCTAGCATTGTTGTCACCCTGAAGACATGCTGTGGGACAGTCACTGGATGTGTCCTGCCTGGTCTGTTGGGGGCTAGGCTTAGCTAGCTAGCAGTAGTGTCATTCTTAACCCTTAATCTCAGGTTAGCTAGCTAGCTCATTTGCAATATCATTGGTGTGGGAGAGTGAGTGGTTTACAAACTGTTTCTAAGTTAGCTAGCTAGTTAGCAAGTATTATCCTCACCCTTAACCACACTAGCTAGCATTGTTGTCACCCTGAAGACATGCTGTGGGACAGTCACTGGATTTGTCCTGCCTGGTCTGTTGGGGGCTAGGCTTAGCTAGCTAGCATTATTGTCACTCTTAACCCTTAATCGAAGGTTAGCTAGCTAGCTCACTTGCAATATCGTTGGTGTGTGAGAATGAGTGGTTTACAAACTGTTTCTAAGTTAGCTAGCTAGTTAGCAAGTATTATCCTCACCCTTAACCACACTAGCTAGCATTGTTGTCACCCTGAAGACATGCTGTGGGACAGTCACTGGATTTGTCCTGCCTGGTATGTTGGGGGCTAGGCTTAGCTAGCTAGCATTATTGTCACTCTTAATCCTTAATCGAAAGTTAGCTAGCTAGCTCACTTGCAATATCGTTGGTGTGTGAGAGTGAGTGACTTTGGTGTGTGAGAGTGAGTGACTTTGGTGTGGGAGAGTGTGACTTTGGTGTGGGAGAGTGAGTGACTTTGGTGTGGGAGAGTGAGTGACTTTGGTGTGGGAGAGTGAGTGAGCTTACAAAGCCAAAACAGACAAACACATCACACACATATATATTTTAGATGTCAGGTGGTTCGCCTTAAATCTTAAATGTGAGAGGAAACGTCCGCGACGACTTACGTCAAACTTCGTGGCCGGCGCGGTGGCGACGTGGACGCTGCTGCCGCCCAGCTGCTCCCTGAAGCAGTCGGTGAAGGGCAGCAGGAGACCCATGGCCAGGATCCTGGAGCAGAGCCGCTCGGCCTCCTCTGGCGCCTCCTGCTGCTGCTGCAGGAACAGCTTCTCCAGCAGAGTTCGCCCTGAACGAGAGAGCAAAGGTGTGACCTGACGTCGACACGGACCGAGACGGGAAACGTCCAAACTCACCTGTGAAGACGTCCTGAAAGCCGCAGGTGGACATCTGTCCACAGGAAGATCTCCTGGTGGAACATAAGGGCTGACTGCCTCCTCCCCTGTAGACGTCCAGATACTCTGCAGAACCTCGGGAGCCTCCTCCTCCTCCGTCCTCCTCCTCCCTGCTCCTCCACCTCCTGTCCTGCTCCTCCGTCCAGTCGGCCGAGCGGCTGAGACGTCTGGTCAGGCTCCGGGATCTCTGCCTACGGCCCTGCTGACCGTCGGCCATCGCCCTGTCGAACCGTCACAGTTGTAGCTGCGTCACAAACTCTTTCTCTGCTGTTTTTTCAGACTCGCTCTCGTTTACATTTGTTCACGATGAGGAATGAAAATGGACTTTTGACGAAACCTCAAAGCTTCACTTTTCTGCACAAACCACATCACTTAGACAACATCAGGGGCCTCTCAACAGACTCTGGGAGGGGGGCTACATGTTAGCTTAGCTAAAACAAGACAGTAGCATTTGGCCTCATTGGGGTTTTCTTTCTCGTACGTTGACCATTCTAAAAGTTCTAAAGGTGTTCTTACAAAATGACATCAACATAGTTAGTTGTTCTCTGGGTCGTTGCCCTCTTCACACTTTAATCTGGCTTTGTTTACTGTGCATTCCTGTGTCTAAGTAGTGAAGTTAGCTAGCTAGTTAGCAAGTATTATTCTCACCCTTAACCACACTAGCTAGCATTGTTTTCATCCTGAAGACATGCTGTGGGACAGTCACTGGATGTGTCCTGCCTGGTCTGTTGGGGGCTAGGCTTAGCTAGCTAGCTAGCATTATTGTCAATCTTGACCCTTAATCGAAGGTTAGCTAGCTAGCGCCCTTGCAATATCTTTGGTGTGGGAGAGTGAGTGGTTTACAAACTGTTTCTAAGTTAGCTAGGTCGTTAGCAAGCATTATCCTCACCCTTAACCACACTTACGCATGTTGTGTTAGCTAGCTAGCATTGTTGTCACCCTGAACACGCGTTGTGGGACAGTCATTGGATGTGTAAACATGATCCTGCCTGGTCTGTTGGGGACTAGGCTTAGCTATCTAGCATTATTGGCACTCTTAAGCCTTAATCTAAGTTTAGCTAGCTAGCTCCCTTGCAATATCCTTGGTGTGGGAGAGTGAGTGGTTTACAAACTTCAGTTTCCTGTTGTCTAACAGTGAGATAAAGTTCCTAAAGATATCGTAAAGCTTTCGTTAAGCGAGTAAAGCTACGTTTTTCACAGAGAATGAACCTTTCAGTCAAAAGTAACGTATCATGCAGCAGCGCCACGGCTACCTGTGGAGGTGATGGTGGACTCTGCGCGGGGACACGGGGCTGTGGGAGGGGGACAGGGCGGGGGAGTGACCGGGCGAGCTGAGCTGCCGGGTGGTGGTCTTTATGTAGGAGGGGAAGATGGGGGGGTAGGGTTTGACCACAGGGCCGGGGGAGGTGGAGGTCTGGGTGGACCTGAGGAGTCGTTTGGCCAGAGTGGGACTCTCCTGGGGAGTGGGAGGTGTGAAGCAGACGCTGCTCCTCCTCCTGATCCTCCTGCACTGCTGGGCGGAGGAGGAGGCGCCGGTGCTTGCGGTCGAGCGGTTGTGGTCAGAACCAGGACTCGGGCAGTCGTCCAGGGACTCCGCGCTCGTCCCCGAGCCCAAGTGAAGCTCACCTTCCTCGGAGAGGATTCTGGACGCGGGTCCATCCGAGGCCTCGAGGCCCCGAGACTCCTGCTCCTCCTGCTGCTCTGCTTCCTGCTCCTCCTGCTCCTCCCCCGGGTGTTCCGCCGCAGCAGCCAATGTGTGATCGGGGAAGCTGTTGCCGCCGGTTGTCACGGCAACCGGGCTGAGCGCTGCCCCGCCCACCGTCGCCACGGTGACGGCCGTGTGAGGGGGCTGCTGGAGCCGAGCGTGCTGCTCTTTTGTGCCGGCGGAAACACAAAGAGAGGCTTCTCTCTCACTCTGTCCCTGCCCATTTAGCTCCTCCACCTCCTCCTCCACCTCCTCCTCCTCCACCTCTTCCTCCTCCTCCTCCTCCTCCACCTCCTCCTCCTCCACCTCCTCCTCCTCCTCCTCCTCCTCCCTCCTCTCCGGAGGAGCAGAGTCTGAAAGAGTTCCCGTCTCCAGGAACGAGAGGGCATCAGAGGCCACCTCCAGCTCCTCAGGAGGGTTCACTTTGACCACTCCGTTGCTCTTCCTCCTCTTCTCCTCCCCTCCTCCTCCTCCTCCTGCCCAGCTGACATCTTTCTCCCCACCTCCCTGTGAGAGCGCCCCCTGCTGCTGATGCTGCAGCCTGATTGCCAGCTGGATGTCAGCGAGCAGGTCCTCGTGGTCGGCGGCCGAGTGGAAGCTGTAAATGTCCGTGTCCGAGCCCGAGCTGCCTCCCTTGTGTCCTCCCTCCTCGGCGGGCGAGGTGGCCGCCGTGGAGGTTGTCCTCTGCACCTCCTGCCTCGGCTCCTGTCCTCCTCCTCCTCCATCCTCACCTCCTCCCGGCTGCTGCTGCTGCTGATGCTGCTGCTTCTTCTTCTTCTCGGGCAGAGCAGCCTCGGTGTCCGAGTGTCCGAGCTCGTCGGCGGACAGCTCGGGCGTCTTGGTGAGCACCTCCTCCCTGGAACTCGTCACCGACGCGTCTCCTTTCCCCTTCAGGTTGTTCCTCCTCTTACGGATGGAGAACACGGACGACTTGGACTCGGGTTTGTTTTTCTTCTTGCCTCCGTGCACCCCCGCTCCTCCTCCTCCTCCTCCTCCTCCTCCACCGTTGCCTGCTCCTTTACCTCCATGCTTGCCGTGGACTTTCTTTCCTCCCTTCCTTGCCACCTCCCCTCCTCCCTCTCTCCATCCTTCGTCCAGTGAAGGGTAACTCCCGTTCCCCGACGACGCCGCAGCAGCAGCAGCTTTCTTGTGCTTCGCCTCCTGGTTTCCCATGATGTCGACGACGATGATGATGATGATGATGATGATGCTCAGGTCATGGCTGGGGGAGATTTTCCTTTACAGGGGAGGTGGGGGGAGGAGGAGGTATTTGTTGTTGCCGTGTGATCTGTGGATGTGTCTGGTGGAGGAGGAGGAGGAGGAGGTGACGGTTTTTCTTTTGCTTCCTCTTCGTCGTCGTTGTTTTCCGGTGACGAAAGCTGGCGTTGGCTGTGATGTTGGCGCTGATGCAGCTCCCTCCTCCTCCTCCTCCTCCTCCTCTTCCTCCTCTTCCTCTATCTCCTCCTCCTCCTCCTCCTCCTCCCTGCCTTCCCCTCCCCCTCCTCTTCCTCCTCTCCATCTGCTGCTCTGGAGCTCTGACAGCGAGGGAAACTGGACACGGATCCAGTCGTTAAGACGCTGCTGAGCGCTCACATTTGTGCACAAAGCCTTCACTACATTTCCCATGATGCCCCTCACCACTTCCTGTCTGTGCATTGTGATTGTTTTGTCCTTTTTTTAAGCCGTTAAAAGCGTCCTCTCTCTCTCACGCTGAGAGTTTTAACGTCCCGGCAACAAAACAAACAGCTTCGTTATAAATCTCGTTTCCCCGGAGTTAAATTAGCGGCGTTCAGTCGCAGTCACGTGATCGTCTTCAGAAGACGGAGTTGCCATGGAAACGGGGAAGTGGAGGACCAAGTGTTTTTTTTGTTTTTTTTAAAAACACTTGAGTGTGACACAAACGTGTTTTGGCAAAGTCAAGTTCAATCCTTTGTTCGCTCAAGTGTTTCTGAAGCTTCGTTAGGTTTTAGCCTTAACCCTGACGTGAGATTAAAGGTATTTTTATTAGATTAAAAGAGAGTTTTCTTTAACTTTGGCCTCATAACATTTCTAATTTTTACCATTTGCCCCTCAGAATTGAGTTAGGAACACGGCTATCAAGGGTTAGGGTTAGTTTAGGGTTAGGGTTAGGGTATTGCTTTATCGCTACGTATCTGTGACGATACACAAAGCAAAGACACTTCATACAAGGCAGTGCAGACCAGTTTAGTTGAGGTTAGCATCGCTACGCAACATGCTAACTTCAGGAGAAGCTATAGCTATAGACGGATAATGGTGACTAGCGTTAGCCATGTTTAAATAATGTTCAACCTAACTCGAGCTTAACTGTGAAGATACAATGAACCGGGCGTCTAAGGACCGTCACAGGTCACAGATAACAGGCTAACATTGGCTAACACTCTTTTAGTTTGTCAAATGTCCGAGCTAAATAAAACTCCCCCTGAAGATACAGTGAACCAGGCGTCTAAGGGCCGTCACGGACAACATGCTAACAGGCTAACATTGGCTAACACAGTTTTAGTTTGTCAAATGTCCGAGCTAAATAAAACTCCCCCTGAAGATACAGTGAACCAGGCGTCTAAGGGCCGTCACGGACAACATGCTAACAGGCTAACATTGGCTAACACAGTTTTAGTTTGTCAAATGTCCGAGCTAAATAAAACTCCCCCTGAAGATACAGTGAACCAGGCGTCTAAGGAACGTCACGGACAACATGCTAACAGGCTAACATTGGCTAACACTGTTTTAGTTTGTCAAATGTCCGAGCTGAATAAAGCTCCCCTGAAGATACAGTGAACCAGGCGTCTAAGGACCGTCACGGACAACATGCTAACAGGCTAACATTGGCTAACACAGTTTTAGTTTGTCAAATGTCCGAGCTAAATAAAGCTCCCCCTGAAGATACAGTGAACCGGGCGTCTAAGGACCTTCACAGACAACATGCTATCAGGCTAACATTGGCTAACACAGTTTTAGTTTGTCAAATGTCCGAGCTAAATAAAGCTCCCCCTGAAGATACAGTGAACCAGGCGTCTAAGGACCGTCACAGACAACATGCTATCAGGCTAACATTGGCTAACACTGTTTTAGTTTGTCAAATGTCCGAGCTAAATAAAGCTCCCCCTGAAGATACAGTGAACCGGGCGTCTAAGGACCTTCACAGACAACATGCTATCAGGCTAACATTGGCTAACACAGTTTTAGTTTGTCAAATGTCCGAGCTAAATAAAGCTCCCCCTGAAGATACAGTGAACCAGGCGTCTAAGGACCGTCACAGACAACATGCTATCAGGCTAACATTGGCTAACACTGTTTTAGTTTGTCAAATGTCCGAGCTAAATAAAGCTCCCCCTGAAGATACAGTGAACCAGGCGTCTAAGGACCTTCACAGACAACATGCTATCAGGCTAACATTGGCTAACACAGTTTTAGTTTGTCAAATGTCCGAGCTAAATAAAGCTCCCCCTGAAGATACAGTGAACCAGGCGTCTAAGGACCGTCACAGACAACATGCTATCAGGCTAACATTGGCTAACACTGTTTTAGTTTGTCAAATGTCCGAGCTAAATAAAGCTCCCCTTGAAGATACAGTGAACCGGGCGTCTAGGGACCGTCACGGACAACATGCTAACAGGCTAACATTGGCTAACACAGTTTTAGTTTGTCAAATGTCCGAGTTAAATAAAACTCCCCCTGAAGATACAGTGAACCAGGCGTCTAAGGACCGTCACAGACAACATGCTAACAGGCTAACATTGGCTAACACTGTTTTAGTTTGTCAAATGTCCGAGCTAAATAAAGCTCCCCCTGAAGATACAGTGAACCGGGCGTCTAAGGACCGTCACGGACAACATGCTAACAGGCTAACAGTGGCTAACACTGTTTTAGTTTGTCAAATGTCCGAGTTAAATAAAACTCCCCCTGAAGATACAGTGAACCAGGCGTCTAAGGACCGTCACGGACAACATGCTAACAGGCTAACATTGGCTAACACTGTTTTAGTTTGTCAAATGTCCGAGCTGAATAAAGCTCCCCTGAAGATACAGTGAACCAGGCGTCTAAGGACCGTCACGGACAACATGCTAACAGGCTAACATTGGCTTACACAGTTTTAGTTTGTCAAATGTCCGAGCTAAATAAAGCTCCCCCTGAAGATACAGTGAACCGGGCGTATAAGGACCATCACAGACAACATGCTATCAGGCTAACATTGGCTAACACAGTTTTAGTTTGTCAAATGTCCGAGCTAAATAAAATTCCCCCTGAAGATACAGTGAACCAGGCGTCTAAGGACCGTCACGGACAACATGCTAACAGGCTAACATTGGCTAACACTGTTTTAGTTTGTCAAATGTCCGAGTTAAATAAAACTCCCCCTGAAGATACAGTGAACCGGGCGTCTAAGGACCTTCACAGACAACATGCTATCAGGCTAACATTGGCTAACACAGTTTTAGTTTGTCAAATGTCCGAGCTAAATAAAGCTCCCCCTGAAGATACAGTGAACCAGGCGTCTAAGGACCGTCACAGACAACATGCTAACAGGCTAACATTGGCTAACACTGTTTTAGTTTGTCAAATGTCCGAGCTAAATAAAGCTCCCCCTGAAGATACAGTGAACCGGGCGTCTAAGGACCGTCACGGACAACATGCTAACAGGCTAACATTGGCTTACACAGTTTTAGTTTGTCAAATGTCCGAGCTAAATAAAGCTCCCGCTGAAGATACAGTGAACCGGGCGTCTAAGGACCTTCACAGACAACATGCTAACAGGCTAACATTGGCTAACACTGTTTTAGTTTGTCAAATGCCCGAGCTAAATCAAGCTCCCGCTGAAGATACAGTGAACCGGGCGTCTAAGGACCTTCACAGACAACATGCTAACAGGCTAACATTGGCTAACACTGTTTTAGTTTGTCAAATGCCCAAGCTAACTGAAGCTCCCCCTGAAGATACAATGACTTAGAACCATCACAGACAACAAGCTAATCAAAGTTAGCCTTAAGATAGTCAGGCTAACGTTGGCTAATGTTGTAATTGTTTGTCAAAAACTAAACATTTAAGTTAACAAAATATAAAAATAAATAAACCCCAAATTCAGTTTATTTAGGTTAAACAATGTCAACCTAAAAAGAAAAGAAAACCCGCAGTTTCCTTTGTAACCACTTGATGGCGACATTGCACTGTTAATCCTGTAATCATGAACCAGAGCAACAAGAATGAAACTCATCATGTCAGAATCCCATATTATTATCATATTT
Organism: Microchirus variegatus; assembly: GCF_963457635.1. Classification (NCBI taxonomy): domain Eukaryota; kingdom Metazoa; phylum Chordata; class Actinopteri; order Pleuronectiformes; family Soleidae; genus Microchirus; species Microchirus variegatus. The sequence goes on from NC_139819.1 coordinate 23,242,976, forward strand.
ATACATTTTTAATTGAATAAACAGTAAAGATAAAGATTGAATTTCTCTTCAGTTCAAATAAACATGTGAAAACGTCTGTGACGACGTCTTTGAACGCATCACTAACTCATACTTAAGACTTTTTAAAATAATCCCTGACCTTGAAAGCAACTGGCCCAGAATAAATCTTGTTTATATTCCTTTCCGACAGTTCTGTCTGGTGGAACCTTTTTCCCACAATGCAACACGGGAAAAGAAAATAAAGACATGAATAATTACAGTTGGAAAACGTTTTTTTAACCACTGTGTTACGACCACTTGAGAGACTCTGACGATATATAAACGATATATTTGACTAAAACAAAATAAACAACCTGCAAAATGACCATAAACACAAGTATTTGTGTACCTAATAAACTGGCAAATAAGTGCACGACAAAGCAACATTTCCATTAAATTAACATTAAAAACTTTAAATACACATGAAAAGCTACGACGTGAGCTGAGCTCGTCATCGCCTTTCTCTAATCAGAACGATCTAATGTTGCTCTGTAATGATCAATCAGACTGGGATTTGTTCCTAAAGCATGCTGGGAAGTGTAGTTCTTCATTAGAAGTGGTTTTGTTCTGGTGGAAATAACTTGTTTTGATAAACAGCAAAGGTAAGACAATATTTCTGCTTGTATTTCTTGAAAGTCAGTTGTTGTTTTGCTCTTATTTTGGGGCTGGATCCGTGAATCTTGGTCGTAGAGTGATAAAAATTGTACCGTTAGAATCTGTAGATTCTCCGCTGTCCAGTCGACATGTGTTTTTTTTGTTTACATAATCACGCTCCGGTGCCACTGTTCAATGAGTGTACTGTGATGGTTTTTTTTCCGCTCCTGCTGTTTGATCCATCGGTGTTTTGACTGTGTTTGGTGAACATAGGAATGATTTATATGAGCTTTTAGCTGAGTTTCTGACCTTTCTGTGGGTATGCAGCATGTCTGTGTTTGTTAAAGTTAGACATGGTTTTATGACGCTTTTGTCGCTGCATCTGACGCTGGCAACCGTGAAGAAGAGGTTAAGACATTTGTTTTTGAGTCGTACGATAAAACTGGAGGTGTGAGTGAAACAGAAGAAACTTATCAGGGATCATCTTCTGCAGATCTTGAGGATCCAAGACAAATTTGACCGACCAAAAACTGTATCTTGTAAGGACTTCCCGTAAACTCCCAATAAAGTTCCGTCCGACATCTCCTGAGCGACGTCCTCTACGTGAGCTCCTTCTTCCGGAAAGCCGCCGCCGCCTTCTTCTCCTGAACGTTGGCCGCCTTCTTCTTCCTCTGATTCCAGCGACACAGCAGGACGTCTCTGAAGGTCGTTCTGAAGGTCTTGTTGCAGAGGGCGTAGCACATGGGGTTGACGGTGCTGTTCACGTAGCACAGCCAGTAGCCGAGCGCCCACAGCGTCTCGGGGATGCAGTCCTGGCAGAAGGCGTTGACCAGCACCATGATGTTGTACGGCAGCCACGTGGCGATGAAGGCGAGCAGGATGGCGCTGAGCGTCCGCGCCGCCTTCTTCTCGTTCGCCTTCCGCTCGTTCTTGCGTTTGTTGATCTCCGCCCGAGCCTTCAGGGCGAAGCGTTTGGCCACGGCGGCGTCTTTCATGGTGATCGCGGCGGGCGACGACGAGGAGCTCGGCGCCCGCTCGTCCTTCGCTTCCCCCGATTTCTGTTCGCCTTCTCGACAAACGGATTCGTCGCTCGCCGCCGTGGCGTCGGTGTCGTCCGACCTCGCCGACGCTCGGTGACCCGGCAGCAGCGAGGAAAACTGAAAGCAAAGCGTGACGCCGCGGTGGTTCTCCTTGTTCTTCTTCTTCGGACGATTCGACTCGCAGCTGCTGGAGCTTTGCAAGCTCATCTGGCGTAGCCGGGAAGACGACGACGACTTCTTGGACGAACCTTCTCCCGTCCCTTGATTCGCGCTGATTCCCGACCCGGATCCTTTGAGACCTTGTACGTCTTTCGCTCGCTTCTCCGTCTCCTGGTAGATCTTCCAGAACAGGACGGCCATGATCGTTACCGGCAGGTAGAACGCGGCGATGGCGGTGCAGAACGTGATGATGGGCTCGGACAGGAACTGGATGTAGCACTGGTTCGGTTGCACCGTCCGCTCGCCTACGATGTACTGCCAGAACAGGATCGCTGGGGCCCACAGGACGAAGGAGACGGACCAGGCCAATCCGATCATGATCATGGCGCGCTTGGTGGTACGTTTGGCGCGGTAGGTCAAAGGTCTGGTGACAGAGAAATACCTGAGGAGACGCAAAGACATGGAGTAAGAGACCGCTACCAAATCCACGGTGTGGTGTACCATCGACGTCCTCGCACCGTCACCTGTCAAAGCTGATGACCAGCAGGTTCATGACGGAGGCGTTACTCGCCACGTAGTCCACCGTCAGCCACAGGTCGCAGACCGCCGGCCCCAGGGTCCACTGGTCCAGGATGATGTAGGTGGTGTAAAGGTTCATGGACAGGGTTCCGATGGTCAGGTCGGCAAACGCCAAGCTCAGGAGGTAGTAGTTGTTCACCGTCTTCAGGGCCTTGTTGACCTTGAACGACACCAAGACGAGGACGTTCCCGACGACGGTGACGAGGGACAGGGAGCCGGTGAGGAAGACGATGATGAAGATCTGAAGAAGAAGAAGAAGAAGAAAAGCCAAAGAGTTGACCGATTTGAACCTTTTGTAACGACCCGTGTTGTGTTGTAAGCGATGGTCACCTGCCACACGGCGTGTCCTCCCAACACGTCTTCATCTGGACGAGTCGACGTCCGGTTTCCCGGAGAATCGCTGAAGTTTCCTCCTGCTCTCGAGTCGTGGGACGACATCGTGAAGTCCTGGAAGGAACCTCCTGAAGACGGAGACACATCCAGACTGTGAGGTCTTATTCGATAAAGAAACATTTAAAACAAAACGCAAACCACAAATATATAAGATAATAAATAAGAGAGAAGAAAACAGGAAGTCCAAACTATTCCAAAAACTGGTGATGGATCTACTGAAAAGGTTCTTCTGGGAACTGGTCTGATGGTCTGGAATCTCCACAGACTTTTGGCTCGATTTAACCGAGAACTTTCTTGCATAATTTGTAGTTTTTCCCTCCATTTTTAGTCATTTTAAATCACTATTTGTCATATATATCGTCTTTCATATCCTTCTAGATGTTTTTGAATGCTCTAATTTGTTGTTCAACCCCTGGTTCCTCTGGTTCCTCTGGTTCCTGGACAAAACTTAACTCCCAGTTGCTAATAACAAAACAAAACTGTAGAGTAAAGTAGCTTTGAATGATCGTCAAGACCAGAAAAGTGCTATAAACATGACTCAGGTTATTTGGAAGCTAAAATGTAAGCTGTATAGCTAGGTTAGCTAGCTAGCAAGAAAATCGCATCCATTTTGCGAACAAATCGCATTGTTTTTCATATTTAAAAATGTAAAAGAAATATTTGTAGGTATCGCCAGTGGGCCTTTGCAAAGTTAGGGGAAAACGACTAAATTGTAAATTTAACGTCCGAATTCTCTGATACAGACGACGTTATCGTTGGTTCCAGCACCTAAGATGGCCGCCTCAGACGCGTTGGTGTCAGAGCGGACGAGATCGGAGCTGGAGCTCGAGTTCATGACCACCGACAAACATCTGGAAGAAAAAGACGAAAATAATGTAAAATAATGTACACGTGGAAAATTCATTCTTTCATATTTTGACTCTTTGGGGTTTTTTTCACTTACAAACTGCGTTTCCTGTCGCCGCACGAACACGGACACGAACACGGACACAGACACGAACACGGACACGAACACGGACACGGACACGAACACGAACACGGACACGGACACGAACACGAACACGGACACGAACACGGACACGAACACGAACACGGACACGAACACGGACACGGACACGAACACGGACACGAACACGAACACGAACACGAACACGGACACGAACACGAACACGAACACGAACACGAACACGAACACGGACACGGACACGAACACGAACACGAACACGGACACGAACACGAACACGAACACGAACACGAACACGGACACGGACAGGGACACTAACTGTAAGGTTTTTAAACTATTCATTAAATTAGCGACGACGCTCACCGCTCTGCTGACTCTGACATCGATTAGCTCGGCCTGTAAAGATTTAGACGTCGGAACTAAAACAGGCCGAACTAATTAAAACCAGAACCATCATGTGTTCAAGCTGAGGAACAGAAAAGAGTTATTTTATCTTCAAGTCTTTATTCAATCAAGATTTAATCTGGGATTAAACAGGAAGTTTCTTAATCCTGATCATAAAAGACAGAATATGAGCCGTGTTTAAAATCAGACAAACAAGTTTATTACAATATTAATTAACATAATAGTTTTAATTTGTTTGTTTTCATTTTCAAATTTAAATATTAAAGATGATAAAAAAATCCAGTTATACTTTTGTTTTGCAGTTTTTTTACTTCACACAAACGTTTTTAAAAAACTAATTGATGCTCATTTTATTAGATTATAATTTTTCTTAACTTTTAAGAAAAATTAGGCAAAATTTGTAATTTAATTTAACTTTTTTCTATTATTTTGAAATAATAATCTACCGTACACGGTCCTTAAAGTCTTTTATAGAGATCATATTTTGTAAAAATGTCCAAATAATCAATTTTTGTTATTTTCAGTTTCTGCAAACGATGAAAATGAAAGAAAATGAACTGAATTAATAAAATTATAAAAAGTGTTTTACTGATTCATGTGAACAAACAAACAAAAACACTGAATTTCTGACTTCTTAACACTTTAAAAACAAACAAAGAAAGAATCTACAAACGTGTGATTTTTCACTAAGATTTCAGAGAAAAGTGATTTTAATCCTCAGCTAAATCAAATAAACAAATAAACAAACGTACTCACAGGTTTTTTCTGCTCAATCTGACATGAAGTTCAGTTCAGATCTGCTGCAGCTTTGTTTCTCAGTCTCACTCTGACTTTAAGCCCCGCCTCCAACACTCTGACTTTAAGCCCCGCCTCCAACACTCTGACTTTAAGCTCCGCCTCCAAACACTCTGACTTTAAGCTCCGCCTCCAAACACTCGCTCATTCATAACTGAGGAAGAAGAAAAAAACAATAATCCCTGTGTGTCTGCACTGATAATCTGTGATTTTATTCCTCGTTTATGTAAAACATGTGACTCGGGACGATCACGTGACGTGATCACAGATGTACGTGAAAATCAGTTCGCAAACGACGACTGAGAGTTTACGAATCAAATGACATCAAATTTACTTGAAAAATCGTGTTTAGCCCCGAAAAAAATTACAGCAGGTGAAGTTTTTCACGTTTTTTCATGTTGTAAAATTTTATCGCAATAAAGCCGTTAAAAGCATGTACAGTAAAAACGGAAATAACTTCTTGACGGAATTTAAAAATGCTAGCTGTAAGTAGCCAAGTTTTTACAATATTAGCCTTTTTTTCTCGTATAAGATTCTTTGTTTACACTTAAGCTAGCTTGCATTAGCGTGCTAGCACCGCAAATCTTGAGGGTTTGTTTTGTTACGTTGTTTCTACTATGTGTGTGTGTGTGTGTTTGTGTGTGTGTAAAGGTGACACAGCAAAGAAACGTTATGTTTTTCACAATTTAATAAAGTTTTTATTTCAAAATCATGCAAATCCATTCATTTCTCACAGACTCCGCCCCCCTCTCTCTCTTTTTTTTTTTTTTTTTACATTCTCATCTCAGAAGTAGCATCGACCGACTGTGTGGCTAACAGAACATGCCCCTCCCCCCGGTGGTAAATATGGAAAATATTGATTTATTTATTTGTACATGAGCAGAAAACAACGCAATGTTTCCGTTATCGCAATGTTTAAAAAAAACATCGGCATGACATCGGCATCGCAATAATGCGGCAATGCTATTTACATTAGCGACACACGCTAACGTCCGGTGCCGTTACACTCACGACGTGAACAACACACACGTACGTTCTGACCTAACGTTAAAGGTGCATTTAGCTAAAACAAGTTTACGTGAAAACATTCTTGCTAATTAAAGCTAATTGTGGAATGAACCAACTACATTTTGGTGGGAGTTCACGAGTTTGTTTAACCGACAAAACACTTTTTTTTGCGATGATTTTATAACACGTGGTTTTTGAAATACGTGAACAAGAAATGAGGAAGTCGGACTAAATATATACGCGATTCATTATTGGTCGCACTTTTCCGTCCATGAACACAATTAGCTTTAGCTTCAGGAGAGTCATCGCACAACTGGAAACGACTCTTCTGGGGGGGCTAATGCTAAAGCTAATCGTTTGTTTACCTGACACAACACACTTACTCTTTTGTGCGATGATTTGAAATTCTATTTGAAATCGTCTTAAAAATTCGCAAGTCGGACTAAATCTGTACGCAATTCATCGCCTGTCGCACTTTTCTTTCCATGAACGCAATTAGCTTTAGCATTAGCCACCGGAGAGTAATCGCCGGTTGTGTCAAATTTCGCGCATCTTTCCCTCAACTCGAATTTTAAGAGTGAAAATCGTTAAAATACGATAAACGTAGAAATCAACTATGAAGAACGCGTACTGCACCTTTAAGATTAAGCGATGAACAAACTCCTTAACGTTTAAAGTTCAAAATGTTCTATATTCTTTAAGTATTTAATTAAGCAAAAACTTTTTCAATGTTTTGTTTTTGTTGATTTTAAAACAGTTTTTTTTTTAAACATTTTTAATTATTATGGGATGCAGCGAATGAATCTGAGCCACAACAACATCACAGAAATGTGAACTCATATTAAACGGTCGCGTCGTAAACAGGTGAACGGGTGAACTTTAGATTTAGATTTTATTATATTTTTATTTCATTAAACCGCGTAAATAAACATGCAGTATTTTTTTTATCGGATATGTTTTCATACAAAAAAGAGAGAAACTATTGCATCAGATTATTGAACAGAAAACTCTGAACACACACACACACACACACACACACTCACACACTTCCTGTAACTGAGAAAAAACTTCGTTAAAACAAGAAAGAAAAAAAAACGTAAACTAGCGTCCAGTAATAATTCTTCTTTAAATAAATTATTTTGTTGTTTTTTTTCTCCGTAATATCAACATTTGTTCATTTGTGCAGTAATTCCGACGCGGATCGTACCCGGTCCGAACTTTCTTTAAAGGTCCAATACGCAATATTTTTCAGTACCATCGGGGGAAAAAAATTAAGATGCTACGTTCTACGTACGATGCTAAGTGGCTTCGTTTACCGCGTCGATTCGAACTCGTCACATTCGCGATCTGTTTTACGCTCCGATGTCCGTTCGGCGCAGGTGGTAACGAACCGCTAGCAGTCAACGTAAAAAACAAGACAGCTGGAAGTCGTACGAAGAATCCAGCTAAAGGCGACTCTGGATTTATCTCGTTAATTGGCTAAAAAGCTCTGGTATTTCTGCGATAAAGAGCCGACGGTCGTAGCTAGCCCTTCTTTTTACTTTACGTAACTCTTTTTTTGTCAAGCTGATGAACGCACAAAAATGGCACGATCGCTGTTACCGGCATTAACAGTCACAATATTTTTTTGTTTGGGTCTGACATGCTAGCTCAAAGGCGTGATGCTATTTTTTTTTGCATATTGGACCTTTAATTGAGGAAAAAAATAACACGTCTTAATTCTCTCAGTTCCCGCGTGGTTTGATGGTCTGACAGCTAACGAGCTAACGAGCTAGCGATAAATTATTCTTATCGTCCGCGTCGACTCTTCACTGCTGTGTCGAAATTCATCGTAAAAATGGTGCCGCGGAAGCATCGTAAAAACGACAAACACTCGTTAACGAACTTATTACGCATTGCATCGGCGATCCCAAAAAAAGATGCTAAGTTCTTGTCGTTAGCTTCAGTCGCTGGACTTGAAGCATTTTGTACTAGCGCTGATGCGATGTCGAAGCCAATCGGAGATCAAAGAACCTTCCAGCGTCGCAATGTTTTGTCAGAAACATCGGACAAATGACGCAATCATTTCAACATGAATTTTGCGTCGTTTGAAATATACGAGTGAAAATGTTATGTTTTATGAAAATGGCGAAGTCGAGACTAAATATGGGTCGGGAGAATCTGCCAGCGTCCCGATGTCGACAAATTTATCGTTGCCGTATGTGCGGAGAGAGGGCGGGGCATAAAAATTGCTATTCACTTCTGAAACGACGTCTCGGTTCCTTGATTCATGCTATCGAACACAGTTAGCGCTAACACTAGCCGCAAGAGCGGCGTTGCCGGGTTGTTTACGATGCGGCTTCTACAGTCGCGTGGAAATATATGACGCAAAAGATGGTTTATTACGTTATTATGTACGTTATTTATTATTACACGACCGTTGGATCACATTGACTTGGATTTAGCTACGACTGCATATGTGTGCGTGTGTTTACTGAGCGACAAAAGATCGCATCGCACTCGGGCTAACAAACGTAACAGTAGTAATATTCATACGTTATTATTTCACCGTAATTCTTCCGCTCACTACATTCAGAGGGCGGCCATTTTCCCTCTGCCGACAGAATAACGTCGCATATTTTCCTCGAGTGTTATTTTCACCTGAAGCTATAGCTAGCATTCCTGGCTCCTCCTCCTCCTCCTCCGACGTCGTGCATAGCTCGTTCTTGTCTTATTAAGGCACTTTTTCCTCCCCCGCCCGTTTCCCTTCGTCTTCCACGCTCACCTGTCGTCCTCTACCGTCGCTAAGCTAACGATCGCGCACAAATATTCAGTTTTTTAACACGTTTTTTTTGCTGCTTTGGTATTGCTTTATTTTGTTTGTTTTTTTTTGTCATGTGACTGACAAACGTACCGAGTTACGTTAGCCCTAGTTACGTAGCATTCGTGAAAGTGAAAAAATTCCCACGGATATTCGCGCGCTACACTACGATAGAACCGGACATTGCTAGGGCATTAATCGTGGATTAAACCACTTGGTTTCAGGGGGGAGATTCATTTATTTATTTATTTATTTATTCATTTGATCTTTAAAAACAGAAGATAACGAAGGATTTCAGGGTCACTCTCAGCTCGACGGCCACTAAATCGCGTCGCTGTCGCTAGCGCTCGCGGAGCCCAGATCGTGAGTGTGCGTCGATTCAAACTCGAGGCCGCAGTTTCCGGTCGGATTTTTTACGTAACTTTAACGCAGCACAAACCGAGAAGCTTCGGCAGAGTCGAATCGAGACGTCCCGACCTTTTGATTTGTCGCAGAGTCGTCACATGCAAACGTGCATTTTACACATTAAAAAGTCCGAAAAACGTCGTCCGGCTAACGAAGTGTCCTCGCGTCGTCGTCGCGGTGACTCCTCTCTCCTTCCTTTGTCCCTTTTTCGTTTGTTTGTTGTTGTTTTTTTTTGCTTGATACTGTGAAAGAAGATAAAGCAAAAGAAGTCAGAATCTATCGTACGATCTGCGATTTTTTTTCTCTGTACAACGTCTTTAGAGAAGCATTCCGAACAAAGTGTGCTGGACGGTCTGGATGAAGACGAGCTGGGATGAAGGCTGTGGACGAGTTTTTCCTCTCGGAAGCAGAGCGACAGTTTTTTTTGATGAGGAAATGTTTGAGCGGGAAAAAGCGGCGGCGGGAAGGCGGAGCTACGGCGGATCAGTTGAGCTGATCCTCGTACTGTTTCCGGAAACAGTCGCCGGCGGGGAAGAATTCCCAGCAACGTTCCTGGTACATCTTCCATACGTAAGACTCCTTTAAAGACAGAGAGAAGAATTTAGAGTTTAGAGTTTACTGTATATGCAGACGACACAAGACTTTACATTTAAACCTCTTTGGAACGAAAGCGCAGATAATTCGGAAGCAAATTGCGACGCAAAGAAATGATTCTTGAGTTTTGTTTTGTTTGCGACCAGGGTTTTGAGAAACAAACACAATCGCGCGATCCGCCGTCGCGTTAAACGCTTGGACTGTACGTCATCGACAACACTCGCTCTGATTGGTTCGGGTGAATTCATCGTAAAAAGAGAGCTCGGGAAAATCGACCACGATTGAAAAGACTAACTAAAATTACTCTAGAGGTAAAAAGATTTTCTTGATTATTTCGATATGCGATGGACGAGCTAGCTGCTAGCTATTTTAAACAGAAATCGCGATCATTTCTATTCACCATCAATCAAAGCTGTCTGCAGACGAGAAGCCGTCGTCTTGTATTGTTGTTGCGAAACCACCCCAAGACGACGGCTTCTCCTCGGCAGACGAGATTAATTATCGCACGGCTACGACAAAACACGGCATACAGAGTTGAGAAAAATATAGAAGAGAAGATATAAAATATTTAACACTCGCACGTACGTTGACGTGATGATTTAACGGAATACAAGAACAGAGCGGTGTTTACCTGGCCTGTGTGCTCTGTTTCATCTTTGTTGATGAGATACATCACAAAGAATCTGAAACACACACAAAACACAATTAACACATAAAAACAAAGTATCAGCGTGAATAATAATAAAGGCGAAAAACCAGAGAAAATTCACATTTTCAAAAGGATAAGAGAAGATTCAGCACAAACAGGTTTTAATCAGCGTTGATTATTAGCAAACAGCAGCTAATCAGTGTGTACTCACAGGTAATTAGCTAAATTGTGCTCCTGTAGCGTGTGCGTCTCAAAGCCGTGTGGAACCGTGTCGAAGTAATCGTTCCCGATTCCACAGATGAAACATTTGGTCTGAAAGAAACACACACGTTTACAGACGACACACACACGTTTACGTTGAATCTTTGTGTGTGTGTGTGTGTGTGTGTGTGTGTGTGTGTGTGTGTGTTCACCTCCATGTCCTCTTTCACTTGCTCCTGTTGATCTCTCAGTTCTCCAAACGCATCAATGATCAACCCTGACATCAATAAAAGAAAAAATCCACCGTTTATCCACGTTTTAGATTCATTTATAGAGCGAAACAAAATAAAATAAAACACTTAAAAACAAATGATATCGAAAATAAAGAAAACATTCCCTCCAAAATAATCCGTAATCTGGATTAGATCTGGATGGAACTCAGTCTGTCGGTAGAGAGTCAGATTCTGCACAAACGTACCAAATTTCGTCCAAATCCGATGAATTTTGACAGAGATAAATTACGATCTTTTGCCAGTTTTGCCCATTGTAAGAGAATGGGATTATTTAAAGATTTGATCACATTTTGTGACGTCATCGTTGGGCAGATTCTTACCAAATTTGAACGGCAACATTCTTGGGTGATCACGTACCCGTCACTAAAAATTCAGACTGATCCGTGAAATCACCTCAATCCAGAAGAACTCTCCTGATCTGTATAGAATTTTACCTTTATTTGTTCAACGGAACCAAACTATGTTACATTTAAATTCCTGCCAAATAATCCGTAATCTGGATTAGATCTGGATGCAACTCAGTCTGTCGGTAGAGAGTCAGATTCTGCACAAACGTACCAAATTTCGTCCAAATCCGATGAATTTTGACAGAGATAAATTACGATCTTTTGCCAGTTTTGCCCATTGTAAGAGAATGGGATTATTTAAAGATTTGATCACATTTTGTGACGTCATCGTTGGGCAGATTCTTACCAAAATTGAACGGCAACATTCTTGGGTGATCACGTACCCGTCACTAAAAATTCAGACCGATTCGTAACAAATCGCTTGGACAGGAAGTGTGGACGCTCACCCTGGATGATGGCCAGCAGGATAACGATGACGAAGAAGAAGAAGGTGATGTCGAAGATGATGCGGTAGATCTCGTACTCGTCGCCCGCCGGGTCTTCGATCTGGTCGCCGATGCCTCCGCCGGCTCTGACGCCGACGTACATGTGGAACATGTAGCACTGTGTGGGGACAGGAAGTGACATCAGCGGTGGGGTGATTGATCTTTGGTCAACAGAGATTGTCTGTTTGTTTGTTGTTTGTTTGTTTGTTTGTTTGTTTGTTTGTTTGTTTGATTCTAAAATGTGACGTCATCACACTGGAGGTCACTGATTGGTCAGAGAGTCGTCACTGAAGAGTCAAGAGCGCGACGTCCCACACAAGAATCAAAGACAACAATGTCCTTGTGTAGATTAAAGTTAAAAAGACTTAAAAATACTACTTAAAATTCCAAATTCTACTTATAATTTGAAAATCTACTTATAATTTAAAATTTTACTTATAATTCCAAATTCTACTTCCAAAATTTACATAAAATTCAAAATTCTACTTATAGTCCCAAATTTTACTTATAGTTCCAAAATTTACTTTAAAATTAACATTTTACTACAAATTCTACTTAAAATTCAAAATTTTACTTACAGTTCCAAATATTACTTATTATTTCAAAATTCTACTTAAAATTAAAATTTTACTTATTTACTGATAGTTCCAAAATTTACCTAAAATTCTAAATTCTACTTAAAATCTAAATTTTACTAATAATTCAACATTTTAATTATAGTTACAAATTCTACTTAAAATTCCAAATTTGACTTATAATCCAAGATTTTACTTACAGTTACAAATGTTACTTATAATTTAAAAATACTTAAAATTCAAAATTTTACTGAAAATTCAAAATTCTACTTATAATTCCGAAATCTACTTAAGGTTCCAAAATTGCTGTACGATTGTCATGTAACATATCAATGATGGCAGAATCATTGTACACACACACACACACACACACACACACACACACACACACACACACTGCTCCCTTAATAGGAAACAGAAGAACTCTTGTGGAATGTTATGGACGACTGAATACAGAGGATTAAAGAGGGAGAGAATGTGTGTCCTGAAGTTTCCGGGTGACAGAAGGCGTCGCCCTCCTCCTCCTCCTCCTCCTCCTCCTCCTCCTCCTCTTCCTCCTCCTCCTCCTCAGCTCCATCCATCATGGAGACCTTATATAGTATTTCTGTCTGTCTTTGAGCAGAATGTTGAGTTTCAATCATCAGTCATTGATGAGACGACCCTCAGATCCTCAGACTCATCATCAGTCCACTCACCAGGTCCAGGTCACTTCCTGATGCTCATGTAACACAGGACTATAAATAAAGAGAAGCTGAGGCTGAAACACTGTCAGACTGAAACATCTGAGCCACGACTCTGGCTCCATACATGGAGCTGAATGATGATGATGATGATGATGATGATGAGGAAGGTTTATTATTATGAGAAAACTGACCTTATTATGAAAAATGACTGAATTATGTTTGTTCTCTACATCGCAATCATCCATTTAGACACTCACTCTCCCACACCAAAGTCACTCACTCTGCCACACCAAAGTCACTCACTCTCACACACCAAAGTCACTCACTCTGCCACACCAAAGTCACTCACTCTCCCACACCAAAGTCACTCACTCTGCCACACCAAAGTCACTCACTCTCACACACCAAAGTCACTCACTCTGCCACACCAAAGTCACTCACTCTCCCACACCAAAGTCACTCACTCTGCCACACCAAAGTCACTCACTCTGCCACACCAAAGTCACTCACTCTGCCACACCAAAGTCACTCACTCTGCCACACCAAAGTCACTCACTCTCCCACACCAAAGTCACTCACTCTCCCACACCAAAGTCACTCACTCTGCCACACCAAAGTCACTCACTCTCCCACACCAAAGTCACTCACTCTCCCACACCAAAGCCACTCACTCTCCCACACCAAAGTCACTCACTCTCCCACATCAAAGTCACCCACTCTCCCGCACCAAAGTCACCCACTCTCCCGCACCAAAGTCACCCACTCTCCCAAACCAAAGTCACTCTCTCCCAAACCAAAGTCACTCACTCTCCCAAACCAAAGTCACTCACTCTCTCACACCAAAATCACTCACTCTCCCACACCAAAGTCACTCGCTCTCCCAAACCAAAGTCACTCACTCTCCCAAACCAAAGTCACTCACTCTCCCAAACCAAAGTCACTCACTCTCTCACACCAAAGTCACTCACTCTCCCAAACCAAAGTCACTCACTCTCCCAAACCAAAGTCCATAGAGAAAACCAGTGATTTTAACATCACTGGTTTTCTCTATGGGCTTTGGTGTGGGAGAGTGAGTGGTTTACAAACTTCAGTTTGCTGCAGTGAAGATAAAGTAGTGAAGACGTTCTTAAAGATATCGTAGACTTAAACTGACGTAGAACTATCTTGTTTTCTCAGTTTTAGTTAAAAAAAAGGGTAACTTCTAAATTCACACAGTCGTGGATAAGCGTCAACGACGCCTTCACTCTGCGATTTCTACTCCGTTCTAACGACTGTAACGACCGTCAGTGCGTGCGCGTGCGTGTGCACGTGCGCCGCTAGCGTACGCGCACGCCGACGACGCCCAGGTGTGTCGCTCACCGTCAGCATGTCGTCACACTTCATGTCGGGCAGCTCGCCGTCTTCGCTCTTGTTGTAGAACTTCCTGAAGAAGTTGAAGGCCACGACCGTGTAGAGGTAAACGACCACGGCTAACAGGCCCACGGTCAACACCAGCTGCAGACAGAAGAAGACCAGAGAGTTAGGTTTTAATCTCTTTAAATCAAACCCTCACATATATATATATATATATATATACATATATTTATACATATATATATATATCACCTGTTTGCCGTTGTGCGTGACGGACGACAGGATGGTCCTCAGCGTCTTGAAGCCCATGGCGATGTCGAGCAGATGAGCGGCGAAGAAGAAGTTGTTGTAGTGTCCGAGGATGGACATGGTCATGTACCAGGCCAGATACAGGAAGGACTGCACGAACAAAGACACGAACAAAGACAAAGACACGCTCAGTGTGTTTTAAAAAATCTAAAAACAATCATCAACCAAATTTGAACAAAAACGACACCGAAAACAAACGTACGTTATCCGTGAAGACGACGCCCAGTTTCCAGATCTGGTACTTGACGTCGACGGAGTTCAAACTGTGAACGAAAAGAGAGTTCGTAATGAATGATGTTAGCATACGGATGCATGCTAACATTAGCAGCTAGCACCAGAAGTGAACTCCTGTGTGGTGTGATGTTAAAATCACTGATTTTTTCTATGGGCTTTGGTGTGGGAGAGTGAGTGACTTTGGTGTGGGAGAGTGAGTGACTTTGGTGTGGGAGAGTGAGTGACTTTGGTGTGGGAGAGTGAGGGACTTTGGTGTGGGAGAGTGAGTGACTTTGGTGTGGGAGAGTGAGTGACTTTGGTGTGGGAGAGTGAGGGACTTTGGTGTGGGAGAGTGAGGGGCTTTGGTGTGGGAGAGTGAGTGACTTTGGTGTGGGAGAGTGAGTGACTTTGGTGTGGGAGAGTGAGTGGTTTACAAACTTCAGTTTCCTGTTGTTAAAGTCTGTCTAACAGTGAAGATAAAGACGTGAACGTGTTCTTAAAGACGTCGTAGACTTAAACTGATGTAGAATTTATGAGCTAACTGTTTAGCTAAGTGGCTAAAAATCATTTTTTTCCTTGTGTCTCTGTCGGCGGCCATTTTGTTTTCAGTGAGAGTGAGGCTACGTTTCCCGGGTTGCAAAGTACGTGATTTATGTGCTAACATGCTAATATAGCATTAAAAATAAAGCTGAATTATAGTATGGATGCATGCTAACATTAGCAGCTAGCAACAGAGGTGTCCCTGTGAGCTAAAATAACTGGTTTTCTCTATGGACTTTGGTGAGGGAGAGTGACTGGTTTACAAACTTCAGTTTCCTGTTGTTAAAGTCTGTCTAACAGTGAAGATAAAGACGTGAACGTGTTCTTGAGCCTTTAGTTTTGCGTCTCTCACACACACACACACACACACTCACACAGCAGCCAATGAGCTGTCTCTCCTGGGTTTCCTCTTCTTGTGAGCGTCGCTGAAGTCCAGCGCAGCCTTGTCCATCCCCAGCAGCTCACTGATGCGGTCGTGTCCGTAAAACTCGCCGTATTTGTCCATGACCTGAGGAGGAGGTGAAATGATCGTATCATTTATTCTTTATTAAAGGAGATTAAAGCTGGTCTGAACCACATCTCTCATGTAAATACTCTCTCACATCACAAAAGAATATTATATGAATGTCCAGCTGCTCTGAGATTAAAATATAAATAACTCAAAGTATGAACTCAGTGACTGATGACGTCACGCTCACCTTCCTCTTCACAAACTTGTCCCAGTAGTTGTTTGGGAAAGATCTGAAAGAAAGACATCATTCATCTGTTACTGCGATGTTTGTTAGCACAGCGTTGTTATCGTGACGTGGTTACTTCGCCATTATTAAGTTGCTGCTACAACGTTGTTGTGACAACACTGTTACTACAAATTTAAAAAGTTACTACGACTTTGTGACTACGACTTTGTTGCTACGATGCTGTTACCGTGGCGTTGTTGCGACAACGTTACTACTACAACTTCTACTACTACAACATTGTTGCTACGATGTTGCTACTACAACTTTACTACCACGACATTGTTGCTACAACGACTTTGTTACTACAACTTTGTTGCTACGACTTTCTTACTACTGCACTGTTGCTACTACGACTTTGTTACTACAACATTGTTGCTACTACAACTTTGTTGTTACTACGACATTGCTTTACGACTTTGTTACCACAACGTTGCTACTACGACTTTGTTACTACGACACTGTTGCTACTACAACTTTGTTACTACGACACTGTTGCTACGACGTTGTTACTACGACGTTGCTACTACGACTTTGTTACTACGACTTTGTTACTACAACTTTGTTACTACGACATTGTTGCTACGATGTTGCTACTACGATATTGTTGCTACTAGAACATTGTTGCTACTACGACTTTGTCGCTACGATGTTGTTACTACGACGTTGCTACTTCTACATTGTTACTACGACATTGTTACTACGACGTTGCTACTACAACGTTGCTACTACGACTTTGTTACTACGACGTTGCTACTTCTACATTGTTACTACGACATTGTTACTACGACGTTGCTACTACAACGTTGCTACTACGACTTTGTTACTACAACATTGTTGCTACTACAACTTTGTTGTTACTACGACATTGCTATTACGACTTTGTTACCACAACGTTGCTACTACGACTTTGTTACTACGACATTGTTGCTACGACGTTGTTACTACGACGTTGCTACTACGACTTTGTTACTACGACTTTGTTACTACAACTTTGTTACTACGACATTGTTGCTACGATGTTGCTACTACGATATTGTTGCTACTAGAACATTGTTGCTACTACGACTTTGTCGCTACGATGTTGTTACTACGACGTTGCTACTACAACGTTGCTACTACGACTTTGTTACTACGACGTTGCTACCACGAAGTTGTTATTGCGACGTTGTTATTAAACGCTAACTCACTGTGTGTTGATGACCAGTCTGTCCCACTGTCCTTTGATGTCGTCCTCAGACGGTTGTTCTGTGATGTAAAGTCCGTCAAACTCCAGCTTCCTCGCCACTTCCTTCTCTCGCTTAAAGATCACCAGGGGCACCTGCATCACACACACACACACATAGAGATGATACACATTGTACACAGCGCCCTCTGGTGGAGAACGGTCTCAGATCTGTCGTACCTTCAGACAGTAGTATCCGATGATACAGAAGAAGGAGATGACGGTGTGCAGGACGGCCAGGATGCGTAACATGGGCTCCATGTAGCCGCTGCTCTCCTCCAGGACAAACCTGACGCTGGCGGGTTTGTGCGTCTCCTCCACCACCTCCTCCTTCGCCTCCACCACGTCTCCTCCCAGTGGACTCCACTGAACGCTGCTGTCTGACTGACTACTGCTGCTGCTGCTGCTGCTGAACGCTGCGTCTCTGTCCTCAACCACAGAGGAGGACGTGGACACCTGAGCAAAGGGACGAATGTTTGAGATGTCTTTAAAAAAGAGGGAGGAGTCACAGAGTCTCCATGTTTGTCTCTGTAACTACGAGCTTTGACGTCAGAAAGTGGAGAAAAACATGGACACAGTTTGACTTCACCTCACGTCAAGTTCGCTAATGTTTTACGACGAGTTGTCGATTGGTTGCTGGTTCGAGTCTCTGCCAGGTGACCAATCCCCATTGCTTAAAATTGACCCTAGCCACGCAGGAGGGGCCACATGTTACTACGACGTTGTTGCTACGACGATGTTGTTGCTACAACTTTGTTACGACGACATTGTTACTACAACGTTGCTACTACGACGTTGTTGCTACGACTTTGTTGCTACGACATTGTTACTAAGACGTTGTTACTACGACGTTGTGACTACAATTTTGTTGCTACGACGTTGTTGCTACGACGTTGTTGCTACGACTTTGTTGCTACGACGTTGTTGCTTCGACTTTGTTGCTAAGACGTTGTTACTACGACATTGTTACTACAACTTTGTTGCTACGACGTTGTTGCTACGACTTTGTTGCTACAACTTTGTTGCTACGACGTTGTTGCTACGACGTTGTTGCTACGACATTGTTACTACAACTTTGTTGCTACGACGTTGTTACTACGACATTGTTACTACAACTTTGTTGCTACGACGTTGTTGCTACGACGTTGTTGCTAAGACGTTGTTACTACGACATTGTTACTACAACTTTGTTGCTACGACGTTGTTGCTACGACGTTGTTGCTAAGACGTTGTTACTACGACATTGTTACTACAACTTTGTTGCTACGACGTTGTTACTACGACATTGTTACTACAACTTTGTTGCTACGACGTTGTTGCTACGACGTTGTTGCTACGACGTTGTTGCTTCGACTTTGTTGCTAAGACGTTGTTACTACGACATTGTTACTACAACTTTGTTGCTACGACGTTGTTGCTACCACTTTGTTGCTACGACGTTGTTGCTACGACTTTGTTGCTACGACGTTGTTGCTATGACTTTGTTGCTAAGACGTTGTTACTACGACATTGTTACTACAACTTTGTTGCTACGACGTTGTTGCTACGACTTTGTTGCTACGACGTTGTTGCTACGACTTTGTTACTACGACATTGTTACTACCACTTTGTTACCACAACTTTGTTGCTACAACATCGTTGCTACGACTTCGTTACTACGACGTTGTTGCTGCGACGTTACTATGACTTTGTTACTACTACGCTGTTACCGTGACATTGTTACTACGACGTTGTTGCGAGGACTTTGTTGCTACAACGTTACTGCTACGACGTTGTTACTATGACTTTGTTACGACTTTGTAACTACAACGTTGTTACTATGATGTTGTAAGTACGACGTTGTTACTACAAAATGGTTACTACGACTTCGTTACTGGTGAACCAATCACAGACGCTTAATTACTACAGCTGGATAATCATTGTTCTTAGAAAACTACTCAGTTGGCCACGCCTCTTGGAAGTGGACAGCTTTGTACTCAAATGAGTACGGGTATGCTAATAAAAAAGCCAAAGTCAGTGTCTTTTATTTTGAAAGCCAGGCTGATAGGAATGATGAAAAACAAAGTTTTTGATCATCTAAGTAGAGACGTCCCTCTCTTTAAGCTCCATGTTTGGTTTCATCCATCTGTAAAGGAAGCTAATAGCGTCTTTATGCTTTGTTTGTAAATATGAACCAACCCCTGTGGTTTAACACATAATTACCTTGTAGAACAAGAGGATGAAGTTGATCGCAAACGCAACAAACAGGGCCAACATCCTCATGTTGTAGAAGTTCCTGGCAAAGTAGTTCTGCAGAGACAAGAAGAGCGAACAAAAACCACAGAGAAACTTAGCAAACAGAACGCGTGTGGAGGCTTCGCTGTATCAGCGGATGTTTCACGCACCAGCAGTTTCCTCTGGTAGGCGATGATCTTCTTGAAGAACGCAGACTCCTGCAGATCTGGCTCGTCAGACTTGGACTTGTGAAGTCTCCTCACTTTAGGCTTCACCTTCTCGCTCTTTGGTTGTTTCTCCGGTTCCTCCTCGTGTTCCGCCCTGAAATCACAGCGAATTCACGACATTCATGTGTACTTTAAACGTTCTCATGACTCAGAGACAGAGAAAAACGTGACGTGAACATACGCTGACGTTTTCTCTGGGTCGCAATCGGGCTCTGGTACGGATTCATTCTTAAAGTTGACCCGAGCCACGAAGGAGGGGCCACATGTTACTGCGGCGTTGTTACTACGACATTGTTGCTTCGACGTTGTTCCTACAATGTTGTTGCTACGACTTTGCTACTACGACGTTGTTACTACGACGTTGTTACTAAGATGTTGCTACTACGATTTTGTTACTACAATGTTGTTATGACTTTGTTACCACGACATTGTTACAAAGACGTTGTTATGCGACGTTGCTACGACTTTGTTACTACAATGTTGTTGCTACGACGTTGTTACTACGACGTTGTTGCTACGACGTTGTTGCTACGACATTGTTGCTACGACATTGTTGCTACGACTTTGTTACTACGACTTTGTTACTACAACGTTGTTACTACGACACTGTTACTACGACTTTGTTACTACGACTTTGTTACTTAGACGTTGTTCTGCGACGTTGCTACGACTTTGTTACTACGACATTGTTTCTACGACTTTGTTGCTACGACGTTGTTACTAAGATGTTGCTACTACGACTTTGTTACTACAATGTTGTTAGGACTTTGTTACCACGACATTGTTACTACGACTTTGTTACTTAGACGTTGTTACTTAGACGTTGTTCTGCGACGTTGCTACGACTTTGTTACGACTTTGTTACTATGACATTGTTTCTACGACTTTGTTGCTACGACGTTGTTACTAAGATGTTGCTACTACGACTTTGTTACTACAATGTTGTTAGGACTTTGTTACCACGACATTGTTACTACGACTTTGTTACTTAGACGTTGTTACTTAGACGTTGTTCTGCGACGTTGCTACGACTTTGTTACGACTTTGTTACTATGACATTGTTTCTACGACTTTGTTGCTACGACGTTGTTACTAAGATGTTGCTACTACGACTTTGTTACTACAATGTTGTTAAGACTTTGTTACCACGACATTGTTACTACGACTTTGTTACTACGACTTTGTTACTTAGACGTTGTTCTGCGACGTTGCTACGACTTTGTTACTACGACATTGTTTCTACGACTTTGTTGCTACGACGTTGTTACTACAACAATCGAAATCACAGTGGATTCACGACATTCATGTGTACTTTAAACGGTCTCATGACTCTACAGAGAAAAACGTAACTTGTACGTACGCTGACGTTTTCTCTGGGTCGCATTCAGGCTCTGGTACCGACTCCTTCTCCTCTGAGGAAGATCCCTTTGACTGGAACAGAAAAACATCATCAGACAAACCGATCCAACACATACGCCCTGAGATTTGGTCGGAAATGGGTAATTAGCTAATGTAGCTTCAGCTGTAAACCCAAAGCAGAGGCTGTAGACATACCTGATGCCTGCGCCTGAGCTCAGGTGGCGGCGCCGTGGGTGTCGTTGGCGAGGGAACGGGGGAGTTGAGCAGTTCGGTCAGACTGGCGTTGGGGTTGTGGGGTGTGATCTTGTACTGGCCTCCCTCTCTTCTCAAGTCCAGGCCAAAGATGTCCGACAGGAGCTCCGTCTCGCTGGTGTTGACGGCCAGGTCGGCCAGGTCCTCCTTCGCCGAGCTGCGGTCGGACGGCCTCTTCTCCCTGTCCTCGCCTTCGCCTCGCACCTCGTCCTGGGTGGGGTCAGGCATGTTGGCGAGCAGCTCCGACACCTGAGGACCAACACATTTCAAGTGTCCGGACACACACAAAAATAAAACGCGTTTGATATTTGAATATCGACCGTGTTTAAAAACCTTGATGGTCTTGGCGCCCTCCACCAGATTGCCGCCCATGAAGGTGTTGTAAAAGATGCGGCAGAATCCTCGGGCCACGCTGAAGGCCACATGGAGGAGCCCCAGTAACACGGACCAGTACACGGACACCAGGGTGGTCACCATGTCCTTCACCGTCATGCTCTTGATCTTCTTCATCTGCTTCTTCAGGCTCTTCATGGACAGCACCTGAAAAAAAACAGAGAATGAATCCAAACCTTTGTTCCAAATTTGAGAAGGTTCTCTCTTTTCTTGAGGTTTGTCTGAAGAAGACGAGTTTGCAGGTAGCTCAGTGGACAAGAACGCTGCTGTGAAGTTGCTGAGGTCAGTTCTTGTGAGGACAAGGACCTTTTAAAGGTCATCATCCAAAGTGAAGATTGAATGGAGACAAAGGGCCAATTCCAATTCCTATCTTAACCCTCAAGCTCAACCCTTAATCTTAACTAACCCTCAAAACCAAGTGTACCAAGTTATTTTGTCACTTAGAAATGGGACACCCCTTAAATGCAGATACGTCTTCAGACTGTAGGGGGCAGAATAACACCAAAGCTGCGTCCAGTCTGTCAACTCCAAAAAAAGAAGAAGAAGAAGAACATATTTACGTCAGGATTATTTATTGTACTAAATTTGAACCAATTCCCTGAAGAGGTTCCTGAGATGATATGTTCACAAGAACCCGACACACCGACCATTACCCTTTAAAACTAACTATTTCTGAACTACTCCTCGACGAATCGAGATAATATCCATCTAGCATCGCTGCGACGTGACCTCTCACCTTTATCAGCATCATGACGTTGTAGCGCAGCGCTAACAGAGCCATGTACACCGTGGTGACGGAGAAGAAGCCCAGGTCAGGGTTCTCCTCGTCCGGCTTCTCCCGCTCGCTCTCCTCTTTCGCCGCCGAGCGCTCGCCGGCGTCGGACATCTGCGCCGCCAGCTGCATTTCGAAGATGGTGTCCTCGCAGAAGTTCACAAACAGCTCCATCTTCTCCTTCTCGCCTCCCTCGTTCACCACGTCGAAGATGAACTGACGCTTGGATTCTTTGACCTGCGGTGGACGGAAGGTGGACCAGTGAAAAAGGGATCACGGGGCAGACGTCGCGTTCAGGGACTCGTACCGTGAACCGTCTTTACCTGAGGTTTCTCCCACTGCGTCCGGCTGGACTCGCTGATCTCAAAGTAAACCCGCTCGATGCGCTTGGCGCTGCCCATGATCTCGATCCGGCCCAGGTAGGGTTGGAAGTAGTTGAGGACGCTCTCGGCCAGCTCCAAAAACGTCTGCAGACGAGTGTCGTGAGGCATGTGCTCCGACAGGTTGGTCAGCAGAACCGCCACGTTGAACCCGATATCCTGTTACCAAGACACGTTACAGAGAAGATTCGAACAGGAGAGTCGAGTAGAACCTTGGATTAGGTCCTAGGACCTAGTCCCAAATAACTGTTAGGAGGCTAAGGGTGAATTCCAATTCCTTTCTTAACCCTCAATCGCAAAAATGCTCTCCCTCTAGTACAAGTGCTGTCCCGATTCTCAGAAAAATTAAGTTGAGGCCAAGTTTAAGGGCTGTATCGCCCTCAATATTGAGATTTTCCGAGACCACCCTTGGGAGCAAGGACTACCCAGAATGCATTGCGTGTTTTCACATCACAAAGACGGAGCTGAAAGTGGTGAAACGAGTATGCTGCAAATGAAGTATTTTCTTTGTTAATAGAGATATAAAAATGATCTTAGTTTAGGCCCATATTATGGATTACTGACGTCATTGTTGCCTAACATTTATTTTTATTTTACCATCTTTTGTCAATAGTCGGCCGGTGTGGTTTACTTTTCAATAAGCCGTGGTGTGTGGTAACTGTCAGCTGAATATTTGTATGAGTATCATCTTATAACTAACTGATAGGTTGTTACGGATGACGTAAATGTCTTCTTCTTTTGTTGACAGACTGGACGCAGCTTTTTGCGTTATTCTGCCCCCTACAGTCTGAAGACGTATCTGCATTTAAGGGGTGTCCCATTTCTAAGTGACAAAATAACCCTCAACACTTGGTTTTGAGGGCCAGTTAAGATTAAGGGTTAAGATAGGAATTGGAATTGGCCCTAACAGAAGTTTACCTTAGCGGGTTCATGAAAGCGCTCCACGAATTCTTCGTAGTCCACTAATTCGTTCTCGTCGGTCTCAGCACAGGAGAGCAGGAACTCGGTCTCAGACTGGGTGTAGTGTTTGTGGCTCTCCATGGCTTTGTGGAAGTCCCTCTTTGAGATGACACCTGTTGGAAGGATTCGCACATCGTCAAACCCCAAAACTCGTGTCTACTGACCCAAAGACTAAGACCCCGTCAACAAGGGACCAGACAAACCCGGATCAGTTCGATGATCGAACGTTTCGAGAGGTTTACCTTTTCCGTCAGGATCGTACTCCTTGAAGGCATCAGAGGAGGTCAGATCTTTGAGCTTGAGGAACATGTCGAAGAACTTGAGGATCATCTCCACGTTGTTGGACGACTCCACCAGCATGTCCACCATCTGCTTCCCAATCGTCCCGTTCACCACGTTACCTGACGAAACAGAGTGAACCGTCTACAGAAGAAGAACTAGACGACATGGCTACAAAGCTAACATCCAAGATGATCCAAAGCCTGAGGTTCTACTGGTGGTTTTTTTACTTTTTTGAGTCTAAAGAATGTCCTTACCTTCCAGCATGGACAGCAGCATGACCACCATGTCTTTCTGCAGATCCATCAGCTCCTTCAACAAATCGATCTGACTGGAGTCCTGAGTTTGAAGACACATGAGACATTTAGGCTGAATTCCAATTCCTTGCTTAACCCTCAATCTCAAAAATGCTGTCCCGATTCTCAGAAAAATTAAGTTGAGGCGAAGTGTAAGGGCTGTATCGCCCTCAATATTGAGATTTTTCCGAGACCACCCTTTGGGAGCAAGGGCTACCCAGAATGCATTGCGTGTTTTCACATGAGAAAGATGGCGTCGAAAGCAGCGAAGCGAGTGCGATACAAATGAAGTATTTTCTTTGTTAATAGAGATGATGAATAAAAATGATCTTAGTTTAGGCCCATATTATGGATTACTGACGTCATTGTTGCGTAACATTTATTTTTATTTTACGATCTTTTGTCAATAGTCGGCCGGTGTGGTTTACTTTTCAATAAGTCGTGGTGTGTGGTAACTGTCAGCTGAATATTTGTATGAGTATCATCTTATAACTAACTGACAACCTAATAACTTGACTGAAATAAAAGAATAAATAAATAATCCTGACGTAAATGTCTTCTTCTTCTTCTTTTTTGGAGTTGACAGACTGGACGCAGCTTTGGCGTTATTCTGCCCCCTACAGTCTGAAGACGTATCTGCGTTTTAAGGGGTGTCCCATTTCTAAGGTTTAGATAGGAATTGGGCCTTATACTTAACTAAAACTGTGAAAAAAATAAATAAATAAATAAAATCACACAGAGTTTTCTGATCTTCACTCACCTGAGACAGTTTCATCTGCATGTGAGCGAAGACGTGGAGGAAACCGACCACGGCGTCCCAGAGACGACTGTGAGCCAAACTCTGCTGGTTTCCCGTGCACGGACCCTGCAACGCCACGACGACCAGGACACGTTTGACTTTAACATCGACGTAAATGACCGTTCTTCTCACAAACACGTTTAAAAACTCAAACTGTGATCATATTAAAAGATTAAAAGTGAAGTGTACCTGGATGTACTCGGTGAGAGTGTTGAAAACCTGCTTGGCCACATTTATGGCCTTAGAGAAATTCCTCTGTCCCTGTTCGTCAATAACGTCCTTCCCAGAGTAATACCAGTAGAAATCACTGATGGACTCCTGGAGGAATAAGAAAATAATCATTTAAAAACATTTTATTTGTTATGACATAATAATAATAACAGTAATGAGGCAGCGGTGGCAGAACCTGACCTGTACTCTGAGGAGATAGTCCACAGTGGAGATGATGATGTTCACGGTCGTGTTGTTTCCCGTTTGTGTCCTTAAGTAGTTCTGGAAGTCTTAAACAGGATATTACAACAAACGTGGAGTGATTTTTTTCATTTTTTCATTTCACAACAGGATTTCCACACGTGGAACCATGACACCAACACAGACGACTATACCCCAACCAGACACCAGGAGGCGACGCAGGGGTTTGGTTTCACTTTGGGGAACTGTCATGTCTTCCAATTTCAATTTTAATTTTATGAGGTAGATATTACGGACACAAGTGGCAGCCATTTTGGAATCCTATGTCGAGGGATGTGAGTTGCTCCAACTTTCAGGAAAATTTAATTTAAAGGGCGTTCCTCTAACAGCCACTGGATGTGTATCGCACCATTAGTGTGGGGTAAAGGTTATTGCTAAGGTTGAGAGCAATTTTAACTAGCCAGCTAGATTATTTAAGCCTCTAACAGTTGTTGAATGTGTATAAAGGGCATCATTTTGGGTAAATATTAGCGGCTTAAGGTAATTTTACCTAGCTAGCTAAATTAATCTAGCCCCTAACAGTTGTGGAGTGTTTATGAAGTGGCATCATTTGGGGTGAATATTAGCGCCTTAAGGTAATTTTACCTAGCTAGCTAGATTATTTTATCCCCTAACCGTTGTTGAATGTGTATAAAGGGCATCATTTTGGGTAAATATTAGCGCTAAAGGTAATTTTACCTAGCTAGCTAGATTATCTTAGCCCCTAACAGTTGTGGAATGTGTATAAAGGGCATCATTTTGGGTAAATATTAGTGGCTAAAGGTAAATTTACCTAGCTAGCTAAATTAATCTAACCCCTAACAGTTGTGGAATGTGTACAAAGGGCATCATTTAGGGTAAATATTAGCAGCTAAAGGTAATTATACCTAGCTAGCTAGATTATCTTAGCCCCTAACAGTTGTGGAGTGTTTATGAAGTGGCATCATTTGGGGTAAATATTAGCGCCTAAAGGTAATTTTACCTAGCTAGCTAGATTACTTAGGCCCCAACAGTTGTTGAATGTGTATAAAGGGCATCATTTGGCTAAATATTAGTGGCTAAAGGTAAATTTACCTAGCTAGCTAAATTAATCTAGCCCCTAACAGTTGTGGAGTGTTTATGAAGTGGCATCATTTGAGGTAAATATTAGCGGCTAAAGGTAATTTTACCTAGCTAGCTAGATTATGTTAGCCCCAACAGTTGTCGAATGTGTATAAAGGGCATCATTTAAGGTAAATATTAGCAGCTAAAGGTAAATTTACCTAGCTAGCTAGATTATTTTAGCCCCTACCAGTAATGCATTGCATGGAAATACACAGTGGTCATTTAGCAGATCATTTAGCACATTGGTCATTTTTCACACACCTGAGTTGTGTCCTTCACAGAGCAGCTGCAGGAAGCGGAAAAGGTCACAGGTGAACTCATCGTCCTGCATGACCTTCTCACCTGGTCAGAGAGAAGAAACACACACACAAACACACACAAACACACACAGCAGGACCCCATGCAGGCACACGTATGCACAAGCACATACATGGGTTTGCACAAACGTACACACCACAGCGGGAGCATGTGCAAACACACACACACACACACACACACACACACACACACACACACACACACACACACACACACACACACGTTCATGTGAACAGACACACAAACACATAAAGAAGTCAGAACAACAAGCAGGACAAAGAGACAAGAAGACGGAGAGTGAAGAAGAACTTTTAAAAAGGACAGAAAAAATGTGAATAAATCCTCAGTTTCTGCTGTCAGTGAAAACACTTTTATCTCACACACACACACACACACACACACATTCTTTCTTGTACTTGCTGCACACTGAGGACCAGCATTTCCACTTTATAAATCAACACCATTACAAATATCTACTTCACAAATGACAGCTATAAAGAACTACTGGGTGCAGTACCATAACATGTCTGCAGGTGGAGCCCCAGAGCAAAAAATGTGTGAAACACCAGGGCTGGAAAACAGGTTTTTTGTAACCAAATTGAGGACCTAAAATAAGAGTATAGCATGTTTACAACCTAAGGAAGTGATTTCAATGAAGACAAAGTGAGGACCGGACAAAATGTCCTCACTTTGTAAAAATGACCTCACTTTGTTGGTTAAAAACCCCTCACTGGTCCTCAGTATGCTGCAAGTACACAACACACACACACACACACACACACACACACACACACACACACACACACACACACACACACACACACTTGGATGAGCAGTGGGCAGCCACAGCGCTCGGTGATTGGACTGAGGTGCACTGGTCTTTAAACTGCAGCATTTTACAGTCGGCACTGGATTCACGCTCTTTAGTTTGAGGCCGTTTTATGCGTTTGGAGGAAATAAATATTACAAATATTTCAGGTTCACGTTTACGTTGTGATTTCTGCACAAAAAGAAGAAGAAGAAAAAAACCCCAAGAGGAAGTTAAGCGTCCACTGCTCTGACTGGGGCTAAAATGCTGCGTTGTACCATGCAAAAGGAAACCGTCGGTCAGAAGAGGTTCAGATGAGACACTTTCACAATAACTGCGTACAATCACAACATGAACATCGACAGAATACGTCAATCAAGGATGTGACGACAGAGGAGGAAAATCTGTGAAACAAGACTGAAAGTGCACCTTTTTATTATTATTCTTAATCTTAAAGGGATAGTTGGGAATTTTGGACATAAGACCTATTTTCCAACTCAGCCGGTGTGATGGAGACGTCTGGAGACGTTTTCAAGAAATTTCATTCAGTTCTTCTAGTTGCTGAGTTCGCTGATGCTATGGCTAGCGCAAGTCAATGGTACAAGTTAGCATGGCATTAAAAACACTCATACCGACTCCACAGTGCACCAGAGGCAAATCGATTGTAACGGCAGACTATCGATGTACATATCTGTGTTGATAGAATAATATTTTAAACAAAACTAACCTCGCATCGCATGAATTTTTGAGGGACTACTTTCTCAGCACTATACTTCCGTCAGCGGAATCAGTCCGCCGCTGCCATAGCCTAACAGGAAGTATGACACGCCGCTGCCATAGCCTAACAGGAAGTATGACACGCCGCTGCCATAGCCTAACAGGAAGTATGACACGCCGCTGCCGTAGCCTAACAGGAAGTATGACACGCCGCTGCCGTAGCCTAACAGGAAGTATGGCACGCTGCTGCTGCTGCTGAGACATAAATCCTTCAAATTGCAAGGTTGGTTTTATTTCAAACATTCTATCAACACAGATATGTACATTGATAGTCTGCCGTTACAATCGATTTGCCTCGGGTGCACTGTGGAGTCGGTATGAGTGTTTTTAATGCCATGCTAACTTGTATCATTGACTTGCGCTAGCCATAGCACCAGCGAACTCAGCAACTAGAAGAACTGAATGAAATTTCTTGAAAACGTCTCCAGACGTCTCCATCACTGGGCTGAGTTGGAAAATAGGTCTTATGTCCAAAATTCCGAACTATCCCTTTAAAATCTAAAGTTCAGTCGCCTGAACAAAAGCAGGGCTACGAAGTCTTCAACGCGACCTACGACACTTATATTACGCTACACAGGAAGCAGCATTTACAGACCGGTTGCGTCTCAGTGGCAGAATGAAGCTGCTTTAAAAGCTTCCATCCATCTCTAAGCAATCTTTATCAAGTCATCCTAACCTGGATCACGTCGTACGCAGATGACATAATGATTTAAAGCAAAGAGGTCCAAATTTAAACAAATATAAAGGTCTTTAAAACATGAAATATTTACATTTAGAGCCAAAAATGTTACTATGAGAGTATAGTACACGGGTGTAATGATATGTGTATTTGTGGGACTTTTCACTACACAACAGAACACCATAACCATCTCCATTAACAACAACAACAACAAATCACATGACTGAAGGGGGGGCGGCAGACGAGGGTTGGTGTGGGGTTAAATACTCCATATAAAGTAGTATTTGAAATGTGCCAGATACTGTGCAAATCCTGAGAGGGAGGCAAAGATGGCAGCTAAAAACGACTACATGGTTTGTTTTATCACAGTATCCTCGCTGTAGAAGACTGACGGGACACCGTTTTATACCCAAACTCGGACCAACTACAAATCGACGCAGGGAGGCGACTTGCACTTGGTCTCGACTGGAAAAAGAAACAGAACGAAGGGAAAGAAGGAAAAACAAAAGCAGAGCTGGGAACGTTAACGCTGTCAACGTTAAAAGGAGCTAAATGGCGCTAAAGGAGCTAACGCAGCTAACAGAGCTAACGAAGCTAAAGGAGTGAACGCAGCTAACATCGCTAAATGAGCTAACAGGGTGAACGCAGTTAAAGGAGCTAACGCAGCTAACGGAGCCAAAGGAGCTAACACAGCTTACGGAGTTAAAGGAGTGAATGCAGCTAATGGCGCTAAAGGAGCTTACTGAGCGAACGCAGCTAAAAGGAGCTAACAGAGCAAACGCAGCTAAAGGAGCTAACGGAGCCAAAGGAGCTAACACAGCTAATGGTGCTCAAGGAGTCAATGCAGCTAACAAAGCTAAAGGAGTGAACGCAGCTAACGGCGCTAAAGGAGCTAGCACAGCAAATTCAGGTGAAGAATATAACAGAGCGAACACAGCTAACGGCGCTAAAGGAGCTAGTGCAACTAGCGGAGCTAAAGAAGTGAATGCAGCTAACGGCGCTAAAGGAGCTAGTGCAACTAGCGGAGCTAAAGAAGTGAATGCAGCTAACGGCGCTAAAGGAGCTAACGCAGTTAACTAAGTGAACGCAGCTAGAGGAGCTAACGCAGCTAATGGCGCTAAAGGCACTAACGCAGCAAACGGAGCTAAAGGAGTGAACGCAGCTAATGGCGCTAAAGGAGCTAACGCAGCTAAAGGAGCTAACGTAGCTAACTGCGCTAAAGGAGCTAACACAGCTAACGGCGCTAAAAAGGATCTAACGGAGTGAACCCAAAAAAAGGAGCTAACAGTGCTAAAGGAGCGAACGCAGATAACTGAGCTAACTGGTAAACAGCGCCTGGACTTCGGTGCCGCGGCACGTACACATGACTTCACGTGCGTCTTTTTCTGGTCAGTGGTCATGGAAACGTGTCATGCGCTAACGTGCATTAGCGTTGACGCTGTTAACGTGCCCAGCACTAAACAAAAAGACGAGGTTTGAAAAGGTCTAACACTCAGGACCTGGACAGAACTGGACACAACAACTGACCAACCGCAGTGAGAGAGAGAGGGAAGAGGAGGAAGAGGAGGGGAAGAGGGAAGAGGAGGAAGAGGAGGAAGAGGAGGGGAAAGAGGGAAGAGGAGGAAGAGGAGGGGAAAGAGGGAAGAGGCCAACCAACACACAAGAAAATGGCAGAAGGTATAATTACCACGCTCATGACTGATGACTGAGGAAGGGAGGAAAGTGCAGTAAAAAACAAAATGAGAAAAGGAAAACAAGGAAGGAAAGTGAGGAAGGAAGGAAGGAAGGAAGAGCTGTGAGAACTCCGAGTTTAGTTTGGTCAACATTGAACAAAAAGGAAAAAATAAATAAATCATAAAAGACTAAATAACAGAAAACACAGCTGAGTTAACGTTAATGTTACCGTCGTCCTGATTTTTAGTTCTTTCCGTCATCAGCATCAAGAGATCAGTCATTATAACAGTGAACAGGTAACGCACGTGTGTGTGTGTGTGTTTGTGTGTGTGTGTGTGTGTGTGTGTGTGTGTGTGTGTGTGTGTGTGAACGGCTGGTTTAAACCAAACAGAACAGGCAGAACCAAAGTGATGACGGGGGGGAAACGAGACAAAGCAAATGAAAGAATGATGAGAACTCTTTTTAAGCTTCAGTGACGACGTGTTCGATGATCGTTTGTTTCGTCTGTTGATGTAAATAAATAAATAAATATAAATATAAATATAACGTGTCCCACCTGATCCTTCCTCCGTCACCATCCCCAGTCCTTCAGCTTTGTTCTGCCTCTCAAAGGCGTTTAGATCCAGGACACTGAAACACACACACTTTTGATTAAAGCTGCTGTCGCTGAGCTAATGTTAACGCTAATGAGCTAATGTTTGGCTAACTTCCCGCAAGAAACACACATTCTAAATCAGTGGAAGTGGTGAGAATATGAAGCTGTTTATAACTTAATAATGTGTTGCTAATGTTAGTTAAACATTAGTTCCTTTTGCCCGTCCTGACTTAGCTATTTTAGCTAACTTAGCTTGTAAAGTTAATATGACGCTAAAGTGTCATTGGTCCTAATCTTGGTGTCCTACTTTGCTGCCTAAGCTAGTTTGTATAGCTAAACACTTGCTGCTAACTTTAGTGAAAACATAATGCCTAAGCTAACTTAGCTCGTATAACTAATATTAAGGTGCTAATATAAGTTAAATCATGTTCCTGATTAGCCGCTGTGACTTAGCTTATTCAGCTAACTTGGCTTGTAAAGTTAATGTGTTGCTAAAGTGAGATAAACTTTGGTCCAGATCACAATAAATGTCTACGTTAGCTTGAATAGCTAATAATGTGTTGCTAAAATTAGCTAAACCTCAGTCTGCATTAGAGGCTGTGACTAAGCTACTTATGCTAACTTGGCTTGTAAAGATAATAATATTTTATTAATGTGAGACAAAGCTTGGTTCCTGATAGCCAGCTCTGACTTAGCTACTTTTGCTAACTGGACTTAATAAAGATAAACATTGGCCCTGACTACTAGCTCACTTAGCTCACATAACTAATAATGAGGTGCTAATATAAGTTAAACCATGTTCCTGATTAGCTGCTGTGAGTTATCTAATTCAGCTAACTTGGCTTGCTAATAATGTGTTGCTAATAATGTGTTGCTAAAATTAGTTAAACCTTGGTCTGTGCATTAGTGGCTGTGACTAAGCTACTTTAGCTACTTGGCTCGTAAAGATAATACTATTTTATTAATGTGAGCCAAAGCTTGGTCCTGATAGCCAGCTCTGACTTAGCTACTTTTGCTAACTTGGCTTGATAAAGATAGTAATGTTTTACTCATGTTTAACAAAAGCTTGTATTTGAGATTAGCTGCCTTAGCTCGTAAAGCTAGCAGTGTTTAGATAACCTTATAAACCTCGGCCCTGACTACTAGCTCACTTAGATACTTTTGCTAATTCAACCTGTAAAATGTGGCTGGTTTAGCTCCACCTGGTGTCTCCACATGTGTTTTAAAGACTTCATTCATAGTTTCACCACTTTTGTTATTAAA